>NC_142796.1:53917127-54217127 GCF_049724085.1 Artemia sp. Qi Xiang Cuo
AAGTAACCATGATAAGATACCAAAGCCATCAACAATTAAATAATCGTAGACTAGACAATGTAATCTCATGGAATCTTAAGAAAAGACATAGTATAGACAACATTAATGATCCGGTGAGAGGCTGGGGGCTTGTAGACAATTGAATGAAAGAAGAGGTACTTGTCAAAGAAGTAGAAAATCTCGAGTGTCCAAAACTATATTATCTTCTAAAATCTCAAAAGACAATGTTGGACCAAAGAAAGATCCTAAGATTGACGGCAAGCTTAGTGCTTTATAATTTTAGTGCACGTGCAATGACAAGAACACCAGAGCACACTAGACTAAGTGCCAACCTGGCCTTCCGAATTTTAGTACAACATATTCCAACAACAAAGTATAGCTCGTTGTCTAATTATATCGCTGACAATATTTGGTACGATCAAGATGATAACAATATAACTACAATTTGGCCCATTAAATTTCTCTTCGTACTAATAGACCAAGGACATATGTTAAAAGGTGAAAGCTTTCTTAAAATCTTATACGTCAACTGTGTAAATAACACGTATCTAAATCCGATAAACCCTTCAAGGGGATCCGCAATTTTTCACGTTACCCCAAAAGAATATAAAGACATAAAGAAAGTAACCCTGAATTTCTTCCAAGAAGACGACAATTTTGGAAGAAAAATATTCCTTGGGTTAGACGTAATCGTACGTGAGCAACTATGCTGTTGCTAATCACACGTAAACTTAGGTTTCTCCTTAGTAAAAATAATAAATGACCCATTGTCTTTATCTCAGTTTTGCCGGAAAGTCATTCGACAAAAAATGCAAAAGAATGACATAACTGCCACACTGGAAGGCCTGCATCTCCCAAAACAATTATTAGTATATTTAATGTACCTAAATATGCATGAAAGTGGTAAAAATAAATAGTATTTGAACTCCAATTTCTCAGCGCAAATGTTTCGTCATGGGGAGAGTATATACTTCTTGATATGCTCACATTTCAAAGTTCAAAGGCAGCACTGCCGGATGATGCACAGGTATTGAACTTAAAACCCAACATCAGTGAAAGACATTGAATGTATAAATAATCTCGTTAAAATGAATGATAAAAGAACCCTCTAATATTACCTGAAGTGTTATAACTATGCAAATCGATAATTATCACAATTTTAAAAAAAGTGCATTATAAACCAGTATTGTATTAATATTTATAGAACTATGAATTAGAGTGAATGTCACGAGATCTAAATACATTATCAATATATTGACAAAAAGGTAGTTTCTCGATAGTCTCTATACCTTAAGCCTAAAGCTCGACCGCAAAGTCGTTAAACTAGAGTACGGAACTTTAGGGAATCGACTACACAAATAGCCAGGTGCAAGGTGGCACCGGTGAAAAAGTAGTTTAACTTCGAACTGAAGTTACCTTGTTTTCCATTTAGATTATACATTCATTATTGGTTAATATGGAGCTTTAGATGACTCGAATTATGTCGAACGAATAAGTACCCGATGTATTGAGGAAATGCCGGTGAAAAGGTAGTTCGACCTCGACCTAGAGTGTACCATGATCATAACCAATCTTGAAAAAATTATTAACTAGACAGAGATCAATAGAAACTACCTTTCATTTCAGAACAATGGCCAAAGCAATTATTGATACGGAGGTCATATGTATAAAACACGCCAAAGAAAATGTCATATACTCGGCGGCAATGATCATTGTGAGTAAATCAGGGGAAGAAGTCTTCACGAAGAAATGGGACGTCAAGTATGACTTAAGGAAATACAACGTAGGATCATATAACTTCGGATCTAAGTCTAGCAAACACACCCAAATATCGACCAGCGAGAGGCAAATTAGGAATAAAATATAACGGCAGAAAGGGCAAGTACCTCCATTTTATTCAACATGAGATAAGAAAGTTACAAAAACAATATAAAGTTCGGTACTGGTATGTTAAAGGTCCTTGTCAGTCAGATTTATTACTTCTCGACAAACGTAGAAAGCAAAAATTAGTTTACAAAATTGAGGGAAATCCAAACTGTGTAAAATATCAAGGGAAACATGACCCCCTCCAAGAAATAAAATATTACAAACAGTACCTATATAATCCAAAAAGTGTAATATATAGAACGAAAAGAAATGAAATTAAATTTAAAAGAATAAAAACCTATGAAACAAAATCAAAAGTAACCAAAAAATCAAAAAAACCGTCCCAATTGAAATAATTAAGTCAACCCATCCACCCCTTATTGTTGAAAAAAAAATTCTTGGTGTGAAAGCAATTAAAATAACCTATCCCCCCAGCCAAAAAATCAGCCGTACATTCACCATAAGCAAAGCAACAAGTTGTATGACCACGAGTCTTAACCCCAACTTATTTACTATTCCGATAAATAAAAAAAAAGAGGAAAATCCCCTATAATAGGAATCTAAATCCTCATTCGATTATCTATTATGAGAAATCTTCCTATATTATGTTTAATGAAATATTAATTCCAGAAACAGCAAAAAAGGATGTGGCTAACAAATTTCATGATAATCTTCGTTGCCCAAACGATAGCCCAAGATATCGTGAAGCATGGAATATTCTTCAAACATGAGAACTCGGTACTTGCAAGCTACAATGCCTGGAAAATATTTATGAAACTGGATCCCAAACCGTTTGAAACCCTATTTCAACAAGTAATGAGACTGGAGAGGAATACCAATCAATTGAAGGATTCTATTTTCCAATTCTTAAAATCGGATAAAAGATTGCAGACCACGAAAGACATGCACCACAAGGAAAATACCGGAAATCTACCCCCCATTCTTCCTAAACTAAAGTCGGAGTTAGTAGTAGAAGACTTTAAAAAGAAAATGGCAGACATCGATAGAGCCCTAGGGACCAACAACAGAGGAAGCAAGTAAAAGAGAATAAAATAATGTAGACGGATCCATAAGCGAATCTACTACGACAAAATATACCACAGGTTCCTTATTGGCATCTCCCAAGAAAAATAAACTCTATGATGGAAATTACGCAATGCTAAATGAACTACCGAGCCTATGGACGTTTCTCAAGGAATTATGGCAAAATCATGTTGAAGAAAATGTTACGAAGCGAATATTATCCAAACTCACAAAGAAAAAGGACTACAGACAAATTATTAACCTAAAGGAATTAAAATTCTCAAATGCACAACAAGATGATAAGAATAAAAATCCTACTGAAAGGAGAAGAAAAGATACCACGACAACCACGCCTACATATGAGACCACAGTAAAAGATATACAATCTTCAATGTCGGAAACTACGACAAGCACAGTCCCAGAAATGTGCACACTTAGCAATGAACACCTAGAAATTTAACCATGCTAACCTATCTAAGACCAACGATACTTACAAAATGGACGTGGTCAACAGGGCCCACGTATTACCGCACCCAACCCATTGGCGTATTCACTATAGGCCTAAGAGCAAGAATCCCAGTAAGGCATACCGAGATACAAACGATAAAAGTACAAGCTATTCAACCAAAAGAGAAGAATAATAAAAATAAGAAAGAGGAAGAAGACGATTACGTACATAAGAAATGTTGGACAATAGACGGTAAACGTACTTGTGCAAGATTAGCAATGGCCGACGAGCCGGCAAGGGAAGATGTCGAACCATTACCCAAACTAAATGAGAAAAATGCCCTAAGAGTATCAATTCACCAATCCTTCTTAATATTGTATAGACAAAGACTGCAAGCACTATTTGAATTATTCAATACAGAAATACAAAAGTTAAAGCAAAGTACCACAAGAATCTTTGAAGTATTTTTTCGAAAAGGCAAATACCGAAGATCAGCTAGTCTAATACCAATCGTGGGAGAATTAGCCTCACGCTTGTTTGGGCTTTCTACTGAAGAAGACCTAAATATCCTAAGGGAAAACATAAGAAAACTAAATAACACTATGAGCGTGACCTTACATGTTCAAAAAATACAAGCCATCACAGCCAATTATCACTGAGCAAAAATTGAGGCACTTTCGAAGAAAATATCGAAGACAGTAAATATAATGATTTACTAGAAAAATTAAGTAGATCGGGTGATTAACAATTCGAGCATTACTATGGCATCACTAGACATAGTGACAATGTCCTTACTTAACCTGGCAACTGACGTTAGCAAATTTGAATTTGCATTATTTTCCCTTACCGGAGGAACCTTGTCCTATGACCTGGTGGATCTTTCGAACCTAAAAAGTATCTTGGATGAAATAAAAACGCATTTAACGTTCGGACTACATCTACCAACAGAACCTGAGGTAGCAAACTTATTCCACTATTACACCAAGCTGAAGGTTCACATCACAGAGATAAACGAACAATTATTTGTAGTAGTAACAATCCCGTTAATAAATCAACAATCCATATTTGACTTGTATAAAATTTCTACGTTTTCTGCCAATATAGGTAGAACTAATTCGTTCATGACTATCACCCCCGAAGCGGAATACTTACTTGTCGATCACGATAGAAGAAAATATGCTTTAGCAAATCCACAGGACCATAAGGAATGTGTAGCATTCAAAAACCTAGTATGTCAGTTAACCCTGCCAATATATAACGTTAAATCTGGATCTTGTATGTTAGACATATTTTTAAAAGAGACTCAACATGAAGAAATGTCCTTATTCATGTGAAACGCTAGTAGTTTGTACTAAACGGGAAATATTTATTCATCTAAGAAACAATCTGAGGATATTTTCCTTTCCAAAAGAAATAGTTGCGACTGCCTCGTGTTATAATAATACGGAAATAATCGATCCGAGCTATGGAGCTGAACTACAATTACAAGATGTGGGACCTATAACCAAAAGACAAGGTTTCCGACTAGTAACCAAAGAAGCCATGGTACTAACACCACTGATAAACACAAGTACAATTATAATAAGCCCCAAGGTGATCAATTTCAAACCAGTCAATCTATCGTATACAATTCCTAATATTGAAAACGAAGAAGTGAAAACCACAATATGGTCAAAAATAGAGAATGTCAAAGGAACCTTACCACTAACAAAAATAAAAGAAGCCTTAGACTCTCAAATTCCCCTGTTTACTAATGAAGACCAAAGATTGACGTATGTAGAAAGTAGATACGGACTATTTTCAACAAATTTTTGGTGGTATATCCTCCTGACGGTAGGATTCGTATTCGTGATCTCGTATTCTATAAGAATTGTATTGAACCTAAATTACGGAAGAATTTTGAGAATAACGCGTAGAAAAAGAGCAAAGTCAGATCATATCGAGCAGAGTGAGATGCAAAACCTAAACCCGGAACTCACAGATAACCCCTAAGCAAAAAAGTAAGGGAAGGCATGATCGAGCGAATGAGAATAGAGGTCCTCATTCGTGCCATGTCCAGTCCCAAATTTCCAGTTATTTTTTGTGCTAGCACATGCAGCTGCAAAGATATATTTCTTAAGCGGCATGCACGCACATAAACAGTAAGGTTTTAAAATATTAAAGTAAATCGAGACCTCTCATAAAAAAAACCATGTAACCTACCCCGCAAGTAGTCTTATAATAGAAAATTAAATGCTAAAGTAGATGAGTGTTGAATAACATTTAAAAAATGTATTGAATATTGAACATGTGCCAAATGCACATATATACATGTATGCATATAATCACCAAATTTTGAAAAAGTTATATAGTGTTATTTTTCGTAGACACAATTATTTTTCTTAGTATTACCTAGCTTATCTCGTAGTAACCTAGTATTGCTGCAATATGCATGTAAAAGCACGAAGATTGCTTTTACTCGTCTTGTCTTTGAATTTAACCGTATCCATATAAAAATTGATATTATTAGTACGACTAATCACGAATATTATTTCAAACAATAGTTCCCATGTAATGTTATACAAGTTGAGTGTTATCGTTGTATGTGTTTTAACTTGTGTGATTATAAAGAGCATATGATTCTGCCCAGTTATTTATATTCCAGGAAGCAGAGTAACCAGTGCAAATTAATTATTGATGTACCAGTACGCAACATGGATACAGCCCAGTAACATCTACTCATCATTCGTCAACCACCGATAAGTACTCACCAAGGAAACCCCTGAAGATATTACCCTGACGACACTCCCAAATCACCAAAGCCTGGTACCAGGTAATTTTATCTCAAGCAATATCGACAAACCGAGAACCTCATATATAAGTATATATCTGAATTAATAATTACCTAGAGAACCACTCCGACCAGTCATGTCGTAAAACTGCATAAATATCCGTCAAATTACTATCCTTAGACGGCAAGGTCCTTAAGATTCAATGTTTGGGACACCAAGAATAACCCTAGAGTCAATCCCTCAAGGATTATACATCTTAAGCCCCAAATTACAGACAATATGTTGAACCAAGTTCAAAAGCTTAAGTTTTGACTCTATCCAATTATTATTAGATGTCGCAAAACCAAACCATCCTATATGTGAAGAAGAACCAAACATGATTAGTTTAATGAGAAATAAAAACTGTACGTGCTAAAATCTTTCCCAAATGAAGTGTTCAGAGAAGAGAACCAACCAGTTATTATTATTTTAATTTCCATGATTAAGCACTCAATGATTCTTTATCATTTGACCGGTAATCAAAGACAATGCGTCGAGCCCAGGCCCTAAGATCAAGTTTTGATCCTGACATAGATAACGTTAAATGTCGTAACACAGCCCAAAGTCCAAATGAAAGATGGACTGAACGTAAACAATTTACGGGAAACACAGACTGTACGAGTAGTAGATTTTCCCGAGGATAAAAGTGTTCAAGAAGAGATACCCAGCCCAGCGATCAAGATACCCATTTCATGTAATCAATTCCCCAAGAGTTATGTACCTAGTATACAATACAAGAAGGACTGAACGTGAACAATTTACGGGAAACACAGAATGTACGAGTATGAGATTTTCCCGAGGATAAAAGTGCCAAGAAGAGATACCCAGCCCAGCGATCAAGATACCGATTTCTTGTAATCAATTCCCCAAGAGTTATGTACCTAGTATACAATACAAGAAGGACTGAATGTGAACAATTTACGGGAAACACAGACTGTATGAGCATTAGATTTTCCCGAGAATAAAAAGTGCCAAGAAGAGATACCCAGCCCAGTGATCAAGATACCCGTTTCATGTAATCAATTCCCCAAGGGTTATGTACCTAATAGACATTGCAACATCCCTGTGACATCAACCCCTCGTATTTGACATGACAAACCATGCATGGACAATTTTGTGCAACAGTCATACTTATGAACAACGTAAAGTCTTATCCCAAGTAACAAGTGCCAAAAGATGAAACACCACGAAGACAAACCATAAACAATTAGCCGACACAGTAATTAGTTCAACGGAAACCCAAAATAAAGTGACAACATATGTGAGTATTATAGAAACGTAGAATGATGAAGTAAGTGTGAAGTCTTATATATCTAACTTGTAACCTTAATGAATATTGAAAAACTTATCATAAAACAGATGAAAACCAGTGCAAGCTACCTTATCCCAGTGTTGCAATCAGATATTAAGTTAAAAGATGTTAATGTGTAAAACTTTTTTCTTGCAAACTATTTTAATTCATACATATCAGTGTATTGTAGTTAGATGTTTTAGATGTAGTTAGATGTTTTTGAAGTCAGATACTTATCGTACCAATATAGCGTCAGGTGGAAGTATAAACTAGCATTAGAAGTAGCGAATATGTACCACGTTAAGTAATAAAGTAATTACAAAAGAAGAACTTAATTAGTTAAAACCATGCAGAAGTATTAGCATATCAGGTGAAAGAATTTTAATATTAGGTGGAGGAATAAAAATATAATCGTATCATTATAGCGTCAGGTGGAAGTATAGTCAAGTATTAGAAAAGGCAAATATAAACCATTTTCAGTGATAAGATAATCGCATAAGGTGAAGGAATCTTAATACTAGGTGGAGGAATAATAATCATCATATAATCATATAACATAATATGTTAGTCAATAAAAACTCTTTGGCCCTTTCGCCAAATAGAGTGAGTAGGTGATGGACTTTAAAGTATGTCTTTATATATGTAATCTCATAAAGCAATCGGGAATATGAAAAATTTGTTTTGTACAATTTACCTAAGCTGAGTTAATTCAAGTAATAAGTACCAAGTTCCTTTTAAAGAAAGATCAAAATTTAAAAGAGTAGAAAGAGTAGGATAACACAACGACGAGGACATCGTTAAGAATGGGAAGGATGATATGTAATGGGATCAATTTTCAAATACCTCATAATTTTCCAATTAAAGTTGCCCAAGTAAAATAAAATTACCCAAAATATGAACCTGAAAAACTCAAGTAACCTACAGATCGAGTAAGACTCAAGCGTCCAATTTAACATAGTGAAAAAAATGTATCTAATTCAAACATACATTGTAAGAATCTTTCCCACAGAAAATCTAATAAATAGATCAGTCTTTGTGTCGCCAATGTAGACAATAAATATCAGTTTGACCAAGTTTTATATGACAGGCGACTAACAATGTAATTTAAATCCTAAGAGTTTGAAATACCTAACCATCAAGAGATGGTAGAATTTATTACACAAAAAAATATAGTCACTCGAAATACAGAATATTTTTGTATAATCTAATTGCATCGTTCTGAAAAAGAACTGTGTATCTCAATGTAATTAAAAAGCTCATTAGCGAAAAGCTACAGTGTAAAACTTTGTTCGTTCTGAAAATATCAGAATAAACATCTCAATGTAATTAAATCGTATTGTCCTTTAACAATTTTCACAGAAATAAATCATCAGCCTTCCAGGAACTACGTGACACCTTACAAGCAAAAGGACACAGTGTAAAACTTTGTTTGGTCTGAAGAATTCCAAAGTGATGTCTTAAAAGTCATAAATCTTAATTAAACCCAAGTAGCTCATTGGTTCATCATTACCCAATAGTAATATAGGCCATATAGTAAAACCAATAGAACCTGTGAAATATACTTGTTAGTAACACCCGAACGTCACCTCTGGAGAAATTGGGAAAAGTAGATAGCTAGAACTTAGCAGTTTTGCGCCAGTCTTATTTCAGTCTTGGAGAGACTTATTCGAGTCTTATTTTGCAGTCTTATTTTCAGTCTTATAGAGATCTTTTTATGAGTTTAGAATGAGATTAGAGCCAGTCTCTTATATGCTTACTATAACTTTTATGTGATCCAGAAACAGTCGTATTGAACAATATTTGTATTGCCTCAATTAACAATTCATCTTAGTGCCTTTTACTGCAAAGTGTCTCTGATATTACCATCAAACTCTGTGACCGGTTATGTAAGTAAAAAATAAACACATTACTTTCTTATTTTATTCTCTTTATGCTAGTATTTCTCAAGGTAGATAGTCCTTGCGGCTCCACTCGCTCTCAAGGGAACCAGGAACCCTTCAATCTGATTTCGACTCAATATGGTCATTAATGCAAGCTCCCCAGTTGAACCGTTAATTTAAGCTCCCCACACATGAAGTTCCGCCTCCACTCAGGTAAGCCACACGTGAACCGGTGAACCGTCAACTAAGAGTTTAACTAAATTTCCCCATTGAATTAATTAATTGAAATTTCCATATGAGGAAACATCGGAAAATATAAGAACAAATAACTTCTTTATTAACCCCCCCCCCATTAGAATGTTTTATTGAAAACCCACGTTAGAAACTTTTTTATTAACCCCCCCCCCCCATTAGACTATTGCGCCAGTTATGAAATATTTAACAATTTACCTATTCATGGTTCTTTTGAATATTTATTTGAAAACTAAATGTTTTCTTTGATTCATAATGTGGAAACTAAACGTTAGTCGTTCTACTTGTCTGCTATTCAAAAACTTAAGTTGATACTGGGAATTAATAATTTAAAAATAGTAGCTTACCTTGCAGATGAAAAGTACTTTGAATTTTTATCAGCCAAGTAAAATTTTGTCAGTAAAGGGACATTGGACAAGAGTTTGTCTATAAGTTCTGAGCCAATCGAACATAAAAAGCTGATCAAATCAATAGGCAAAACATACATCGATTAGTCAAGTTTTTCCTATTTAAAATGAAGAAACTACTGTAAAAAAATCTCAACAAGAGCCAAAACAAAGAGGCTACCCAAAGAAGAAGTATATACATCATTATTAGTCAATGGCCTATCCCGAGCTCACACTGCTGGTTTGTCGAATCATATTTGCGATCTGTATTAGATCTCATCCCGCTTATTTGTCACAACTTTTTGAACCATGACAGTTCACCACTTCCATTGAAATATTTAAGTAAAAACTTTTTAGTACTAGCGTTCAAATACTACTAAATTACATCTAGAAACCCAAAAGCTTCCGGTAGCCCAAGGACGTATGCATTGGAAGGGTTTCGCCCCTCCCTCTTGAAATCCTAAATTTTCCCTATTTTTCGGGCACTTCTTATTCAAACTGTTTTTATTTTTTATTAATGCCTCCCCCTCTTTCCTAAGAAAAGTATGTACTTTGTTGGATTCATGGGTATTGTCTATCAGCTAACAAAATATGAAAGCTATTTTGGCCATAGAGACTGTTCTCTTCCTATAATTAGCGTTATTTGGCTTCTACGTAAGTATAGAGTTGGCGGTATTTGGTTTCTGAATGATTCTAAGGTTTCTGTCTTTTTTTCTTTTTTTTGCAGTGAATTTTTTTTCATAGTAAATTTTAAGATACAGGAAGAAAAATTCATAAAAATTTAGGGGGCAAGGATTTTTTTAATGAAGATGCAAATAATTACACGTTTTCGAAATGCGGGGGCGGGATTCTATCGTTGTTTTGATTTTTCTGTAAAAATACTACAAAAAGCTATCTTTCAAAATCTAGTGGGAAACAAAAATCCAGGGGGCCTTAATCCCCTCCTCTACCGACAAAGAATCAAATAAAATGGGGTGATTCCTTGTTCGACACAGATGCTCGGCTGTGATAAATAAAAGTGCTGCATATGTTATTTTTGAAACTTTTCAGGAGAGCCAAAAAAAAACGAAAAGAAGTTTGTTGGCAACTGTCGTGCTCAAGACTGACGCTAATGGGAATAATAGGAACATAATCTAAGCCAACTTTCTATGCTTCTTTTAGTGGTATAGATAATATTCAAGTATTTTAATGATTTTTAAAATTATTCTGTTTTATGGCGTATGTATCCTTTTTCCTTGACAAAGAAAGGAGACAAATGCCAGGATCCTATTTTATAGCTCCATATGATAACTCTCTTTTGTCATTCTGAATTGCAAGAACACCTGAGAGAAAAGAGACATATGCCACTTAGAGGATTATGTCTCTTTTTATATTCGTAACAATGCAAGATAGGACAATTCTGACTGCACCATTTGATTCCTCTTGCTTAGTTTACCCACACGTATACATAACTCATTTCTTACCAAAATGGCATGCGTTGCACTTTTAATTATCATAGTCGTGCTGATCAGGGTTGCCACCCCTAGTGATTTATCACTATTAATTGTGATTTTTTTTATGTTACCTAGTGATTTTCTTGGAGTGATTTTCCTAAATCTATTGATTTTTCACGATGTAGCGCGTAGATTCATGATTCAAACGAATAAATCAGACAAGAAGCTAATTAAAAAAAAAACACAAAATAGTGATTCACAACAGTTCCTAATATGTTCCAGACTAGCATTTATGCAAATATACCGCCTTGGAAACTTCTGATTTCTTGTCATATGTCTATATCAGATATAGACCCTTAGAGCGTTATCACCAAGAAAATAGCCAAACCTAGTTAATCAAAAAATTGCAAAAATGTTCTATACTTCCTATTTTACAACATTTGCTCTGGTCAATATTGTCTTCATATTTATGGGGTGTTTTCTTCTGTAATCTATCAGTTCTAATGTAGATTTTCTTTAGTTAAAACATTTGAAAGTGGAGAAAATAGGACTTAGATCTTTTTATAATAGAGTTAGTAATATAACTAGATACACTGAATCGATTGTAGTTTAATGATTGAAATTGGTTGGGAGTAAGGGGGTGGAAGGTATCTACTCTAGGAATTGTTTAATGATTTTAATATTTGCTTCTAGTATCTAATCGAAACTCCGATAACTCTCTAAATTCTTTTATTTTCAATTGAAACACCTAACGAACGCAGATTACGTCATATTCTTGAAGTTTTGGGATTTATGTACTAACATATCAAACATTTTCAATTCAATTCAATTCAAACTTTTTATTTCCTCCGAATACAAAGAGTAAAAAAAAGAAATAAATAAAAATAATAACCGCTAATCAACAGGCCATAAATTTATCTTAAACAACAAATACGCAAAGGCCTTCAATCAAAATTATCACACAAATTAACACTTCATTCAATAGATAATAAATTAACACTTCACAAATTAACACTTCATTCAAAATTAAATCAAATAAAATAAATTAAGCTTCGTGCGCAGCTCTATATAAATTATGAGAAAAAACATTTAATTTGGATAAAAAATTTTTTTCTTTTTCTCCAAAACATCAACAGGGTTTTTTATTTTATATGCATTCATTAAAAAAGTATTTGATTCAGATTTAGAAAAGCGGCAAAGGAACTTAGCAAAATTAAAAAATGTGGTTTTTACATGCGCAATATTACTAATTCTAAAAAACGGGAGAAGCGATGAAAAAACTAAAATTTGAGGCAAAGCGACTGTATTATATACCCGAGCCAGTGATTTCCGAGAAAGAAGATCACGAAGACAAATGGTATCGAACTGTAAGAATGGAGCTACAAGGCTTAATAGTAACCGAAACTCTACAAACAGATTTATGATATCAATCGATATTTCATCGGCTTATTATATCAATTCAAATTATATAAGATTCATTAAGCATAGTTTTACCAATAAAAGGCTAAGAAACTGTGAAAATTTGCCTGATTTTTGAAAGATGGATGAAACACCCTTAAAAGTGAAAGAATTTTAATTAAAATCAAATCGTTAGATTTGGCGTATCAGAGAATCCTACTGTATAGCTTTTAGGTCCCTATCTGCAAAAGTGTTGAATTTTGTTCAGAAGGAAAATTACAATGCGTGTTAATTTTTTTTTCTCCAGGGGCTATCGTATCGAACTAATGGTTTTAGAACATCGGCAGAGGTCTCATTTGAACGGAAATTAAAATTTCTGGTGTCTCTTTTATTTGACCAAGAAGATCGAACAGCTACTAGCCCCCCTCCCTCGTCCCTTTTTCCCTAAAGATTTTTCAATCAAAAGTTTGACACAGCCATTTTGTTTAGCATAGTTGAAAGGTTCCAAAACTATACCTTTAGATTTAGTATGACCCACGCAGCCTCTGAGGATAGCTCAGGGGCTGTGTTTTAAATTTGTGAATACTGGAAGACATTTCTGCCATTAAAATATAAAAAGGTCATTTTTATAGTTGTCGCTGGTGTTCCAGTAATTGTACTAACTCAACTAGAGTAAAAAGAAAATAGTTTCTTTATTTTTTTTAGAAAACCCTAGAGTTTTGGATCGACAAGGAAAAAAATAAGAAGAAAAAGCAAATGTTTTGATTAGATCACCAATAACCAATTTTTTAGTGGTAAGGAGTATAATCCAAGAGAACTAATTCAGGAAAATACAAAGAGGAAGCAAGGATTTGGTTCTATTCTCTGCCAGGGGAGTAGCACGAGCATTTTTATTGGGAGGGGGGGGGCAACAGATGTCCATACCCATATAGTCAAGGGGCTTGAGCTATATAATAGTTTTTCTCCGATTTTTTTTTGTTTGGGGGGAGGGGGTAATTGCCCACCCAAATTGACGCCCCTGTTCTCTGCATAAAGATGTCAAAAGGCATTTCTCAAAATTACAACGGTAATTTTTGCTAGAGAAAAAACAAAACATCAATCTACAGATATTTTTCCGCCTCTAGGGGGTAATTTTAATCCCTTTCTGTAGGTGCTTCTGTATAGAACATAGTAAAGAAACAAGACAATTATGAATTACAATGATAAAGAGTATTATAATTCTAGTGACTTCTAGTCAATAATCTAGCGATTTATGTGTTGATTTATTGTTTTTTTTCAAGAATCTAGTGATTTTTTTCTCATTGGATGGCAGCCCTGATAGTATTCTAGTAACAAACAGAGCTTTTGTTCATTGACGTTGACAGTATTCTTTGTTAAATTTGTGGGTCAACTTAAGCGGAAAATTTCAAAGTACAACAAAACGACAAAAGCGGAAGTATTTTCTTATTCTTCTTCTTCTATTTAACAGCAGGCGGGCTTTTCAGTGATACTATTTAGCCCTTTTCCTTTTGCTTCACTCTATGGGCTACAGAGCTACTGGCTTGATTGCCTCATATTTATTAGATATTTTCAGATATCTTTCAGTAGATCTTTTGAATCAATGAGTTCAATTATGAGATGATAGATGTCAATTTCTATGCTCTGTGTACAGGTATAGTTGGCGAGGCTCTTGGCTGATAGTGAGATTTTGTGTTGTTTGAAGCATTTTAACAGTTTACATAGCAAGGTATGTTGTGCAGACGTCAGCATATTACATTCAAATAGGCAATGGTCAATTGTTTCATTATTCATATTACAATGCCTGCAAAGAGGGGACAGGGGTATTGAACCACTTGAATTAGAAAACTTATACGAGAATGCAAGAAAATTTAGTCCATTTGTTCCAGAACGAATTCTATGATAAATTTTAGAAGATACTTATTGGGAAGGGGGAAAGGATAGGATTAATCTTATTAAAATTAATATCTGCTAGCCTCCATCGGTAAATATCTCTAATCAGGATTGGTCTCCCACTTGGCTGGTCAATATTTATAGCATTTTTACTAGTTCATCAACCTGATGATTACCACTTATGCCAGAGTGGCTAGGAATATACTGAAAATAAGTTCTTATGCCACTTGAAGCCAGATTATCTATAATACTGAGACAATGATAAGTGTCAATGTCCAACTTATACTGAGGAGCTGAGGCTAGGAACCCACGGTTTGATAAAGAGTCGGAATATACAACAATATTATTTGAATTTGCAATTAAAGGTTCGTTTCCCTTAAGGTGTTCTAATGGCATGAATTTAGTATTTAACTTAGCTGACATTATAGATAAATTATTAAATAATCTCTCTCCCATTGCAATTTACAGGTAAGTAAGAAAAGCACCACTTGCAACTTCCTCATTCACTTTTTACACATCAAAAAATGTTTGAAAGTGATTTTTATAGGTTATTGTATTAAGTTCAGCAATTTTTTTCTGGACAAAAGCAATGGGGGTTAAATCTTTATTCCACTTTGAGAAATCAGTATTTATTTTGGGAATTGACCAATTCCATGGAGGGGATTGGGGGAAAGTGGGTGCAATAGACTTTGCTGGTACGGGGAACTTCTTCTGAATATTGGAATACTCATCTGCTATGCCTCTATACATGGCTGGATTTCTTATCCAATTATGTACAGGAAACTTCTTCTGAATATTGGCATACTCATCTGCAATGCCGCTATACATGGCTGGATTTCTTGACCAATTATGTAGGGTATGTGAGCTATTTGATTAAATTTTTGTAAGATGTTTTATCAAGAGAAAGCTACGTCTCTCCCTTATTGTTGTTAATCCACTCTCCATAAGCAGAAACTTGGTACTTGTGGGTTTACTAAGACCAAATATGAGACGTATTATATTGTTTTGTATTGTCTCAATTTTTTGCATCTGGGTCTTTGCACATGCACCATAGACAATAAGCCCATAGTCAATATGGGGTCTTATATGTGATTTATAGAACTGGAGTAAGGTTTTCTCCTTACAGCCCCAGGGTGTGGAAAGAAGTCTTTTAAGTATTTAGTTTTTTATTGCGTTTGAAATGTGGAGGTGGAAATTGAGTTTTTGGTCAAGCATGAGACCTAGGTAATTAATATGATTATCTTCTGGAATAGTTGTTTTATTTAGAGTTAGTTTTGCATTAAAATGGTTTCGCTTTCGATGAAATTAGATTATTTTTGACTTGGTAGGTGTAATGGGTAAATCTGAATGTTAAGAGAATTTTTCAAATTGGAAAAGTGACTTTTGCAGATTTGACTGTACTACCTCAAAGGTGTTGCCAGATGACCATAGCACCAGATCGTCAGCATATTGTAGATTCGTGTGGGGTAGGTTCATGTCCCAGAGATATAGGGCAAAGAGGAGCCAACTGAGGACTGCTCCCTGAGGTAGGCCTTTGGTTATTGTCTTTTGGGGTGAAGAGGCTGAACCAACACAAACAATGAAACTTCGCACTTCTATGAAGGATTTTATAAAAGATACTAGCTTGGGGGTAGTCCAAGGTTTGCAAGTTTGTTTACAAGGATTTGATAGTTCACATTGTCATATGCCCTTCAAAATCTAGGAAAGCTGCAACTAGGACATTATTTTTTGAGAATGATTTATTTATTGCATTTGTTAACAATATGAAAGCATCTGTTGCGGAGTGGTGTTTCCTGAAACCAGTTTGGGTGTGAGGTATCATTTTATTTTTTTCAACAAACCAGAGGATTCTGTAATAGATCATTTTCTCCATTATTTTCCCCATCACAGGAGTAATCATTATTGGCCTATAGGACTCAGGGATATCTTTGGTTTTATTTTTCTTTAGGATTGGTAGGAGGGACGAACATTTCCATATATTGGGGAACATAGAAGATGCCCAAGCGTGATTATAACAATTTAGCAGTTCTTGTTTGTATGAAGGGGTGAGATTCTTTATCCATGTAGGGTGTATATTGTCATAGCTGCCGCTAGTTTTGGTCCAAATATGATGTATTGCATTATTCATTTCCTGGATTGAAAATGGACTAGTTATATACTCAGATCCTGGGCGTGGTTGGTAACTTGGGTTCATAGGAATTGAGGACATTTTGCTTCGATTATTTGATGTTAGCTTATTAACAAAAGAGTTGCAAACAGCTTAGGTTTTTCATTATCATTGTCATAATGGGTATTATTATGAAGTCTTTTTCCCACAGATGTGGCTTATGACTTTATGTATAATTGGATCATGTATTTCTCTGGAGAGATTATTTGCAAAATTATTCCAGTATTTATATTTAGCATCTATTATAGTCCTTTTTAGATTAAATTCTGCTTGTAATTTTTTTAAATATATATGAGGTGATGGTTTTTTTATGATTTCTGTCCTAGCTACCTTTTTGATTCTCCATTTATTCTGGAACTCATTTGTCCACCAGACTTTACGAATGTTTTTAGGGAAGGGTATTGTCCTGGGGATAGCATGATTAGCTGTATTTATTAGTAAATATGTCAAGACTTCAGCATGTATGTCTACTGTTGTGTTTGAAATGCATGAATTTTGGGTGAAATTTGTAATTTCATCATTTAGTTTATTTTGGAACATAGACTAATTTGCTTTAGTGTTAATATATTTAGAGGTATGTGATATAGTTTTAGCAGGTTCATTTAGGGAGCAAACTATAGCAAGTGGTCAGTACATAGACTATCAATTTTATTTATATAAATTTTATTCAAAATATTTAATGACACAATTTGTAGGTCAATTCTGGAGAATCTGCCATTTTTGGGGTTGAAATATGTATTCAGGTTTGGAGGGGTAGCAACAGCTAATTCATTATTATTTGAAGTCATATGTTCAATCAATTTACTAGCTTTATTTTCTGGTTTATTCCCCCACAAAAGGCTGTGGTCATTGAAATCTCCACAAATAATGATATTTTTTAACATATTAGAATTATTTATATAATTAAAGAAATCCAAGGTATCTGTAGTTTGGCCATTAGGGTTATAAAAGTTTATTATGTAGGTTTTTATATTATTCAGCCAAACACTGATACCAACTGTATCAACATCATTTGCGAAATCTGGAAAATTGATGCCACAGAATTTTATATTATTTTAATTGATAGAGCTACTCCACCTCCTTTTCTCTCTGGTTATCTATCGTTTCTCAGGATAGTAAATCCTAGATACTGGATTTGTTGTGTTTGGTTTAATTGAGTCACCTGGAGGCAGGACCTATCGATGGATTTGTTATCCATAAAAGAGAGGATTTAATTTAACTTTTTTTATGTGAGTGATCTTATTTTTCAATTGAGTATTGATGTGTGTTTTGTTGTTGATTTATTTTTCATATAACTGCGTATCAATGTTCAGCTTTGTTAAAAGTAAAGCAAGATCTTTTTTTGCTTGAATGAGCATATCATCAGGGATGTAGATTTTTGCCAAATCTGCAATGATTTTTGTTTTCTGTAGTTGATGTATGTTCATGGGCTGAACTGCATTACAGTTTAGAATGAATAAGCATATATCTGGGGATTGCATGTTTGGTTGTGCATCCTGTTTGTCAGTTAAGGGATTAATTCCTGGTAGTGTTTCTGGTTTGTTTCTTCTCGGGAGGGGGGGACAGGCTGACCTCATCTCACCGGACAAGGAGGCTTGTTGACTTGGTGATTCCTTCCGATAGGGATGTGAGCTAGGGGGCTTAGAGGATGGTGTTTTATACGGGGTACTTGATGCATTGGGGGCGTTTGACTTGGGGAGTTTTGGTTGGTTTCATTACTGGCTTTATTTGGTATTGTTGGGCAGCATTTGCTTCCATTGCTGCAAAGGGGTATGGGATGGCCTTCTCTGTTGCTATTTGGAGTGTTAGTGCTCTTTTCTTATATGCAGGGCATAGTGATTTATTGGTAGATACATGTGGGCCTTTGCAATTGATACATGTAGGCTGAGTGTTATTGCAAGTTGTCAACTCTTTAGGATGGAATGCTTTACAATTACTACACTCTAGAAGAATTTCATTGTATTTGTTTGTTGTGTGTCCCAGTTTGAGACACTTCTGACACTGGATAGGCTTTGGTTTGTATTCCTTGTGTGGTTTCCTATTTGCCCAAATAGGAATAACTTTTCAGGGATGTTAATTTTTTCCTTCAGTGTAAATAACAAGGATCTACTTGTTTCTAGGCCATTAGAGTTAGGTTTACCAAGTTGGGTAACATCTTCAACTGGGATTGTGTTTCCAGCCCTATCTGAGAGCCCTTCTTTTAACTCCTGAATAGGTATTTCTGGAGAAACATTATAAACTACTATTTTTGTTGGGGATTGTTTTGGGTTCCATTTAGATGCATTAATTGGGGTATTCAGAAGGGATTCTAGGTTGATTATTCTTTCTGCTGATTTCTGATCTTGGACAGCTATTAGCAGAGATCCATCACGGTGAATATTAAGAGAGAACATGCACCAGCAGTAGAATACCATATATTTAAAATATAAGATTCTCTCCTTCTAAAGATGATACGGGCAGAAATTAAACGTCCCCTAATTGAGTTCAAATACCGCTTCCAAGAGTCTAAATTCTTAATCAGCAAAAAGAGAAATTGCATTTCTAGCTTCAGTCAGACAACGGCGCTAGTCGTTCGAATTTCGCTAAGATAATTAGTAGCAGATAAAAACGCTACGTACGATATTTCTAAGAAAGTTTAAATGGCAAAAAACCGTGTGAATGCTTGAATCATCAAAAACATTTAAAAAAGACTATTGGACGGAAGATTTACATCCTTGGCCCTCTTGGGCCAATGGCAGGCAGTCCTAACAGCGCAGGACGAAAGAACTGCGTTTGGGAGTGGGGTAAATGTGTTTTTTAATTTTAATATGAAGTCAGATCTAAAACTATTAGTACGAAATTATTTTGGTCACTGTTATTGTCATTGAAGTGACCCGTTGCTTTGCGACTAAGCATGTAAGTTCAATTTATCTATTGTCTTTCTTATCTGTGTTTATTTCATTTATATGTCTGCGTCTAGTCCAATAATATGTAATTAGTTCGTAAGTCTCCAAGGTAAATGCTCCCAAAGGAATCTGATCTCCAGATAGCTCAAGAAAGAAGAGGCCACATTTATATGTCTACATATTCAATTTTCTCTCATTAATTGAGAGCGGCGCTAGCCCAGTTGACACAATCTCCAGCGCTATAAGCGGCGCTATCGGAGAAACTTCTATCGCCACAAATAATAAACCTTTTACCGCTACAAATGGTGCGGTCGGTAGGATTGTGCACCAGCAGTAGAATACCATATATTTAAAATATAAGATTCTTTCCTTCTAAAGATGATTCGGGCAGAAATTAAACGTCCCCTAATTGAGTTCAAATACCGCTTTCAAGAGTCTAAATTCTTAATCAGCAAAAAGAGAAATTGCATTTCTAGCTTCAGTCAGACAACGGCGCTAGTCGTTCGAATTTCGCTAAGATAATTAGTAGCAAAAAAAAATGCTACGTACGATATTTCTAAGAAAGTTTAAATGGCAAAAAAACCCTGTGAATGCTTGAATCATCAAAAACATTTAAAAGAGACTATTGGACGAACGATTCGCGTCCTTGTGCCCACGTGAGCCAATGGCAAGCAGTCCTTACAGCGCAGGACGAAAGAACTGCGTTTGGGAGTGGGGTAGATGTGTTTTTTAATTTTTAATCATGAAGTCTGACTCTGAGAAGATCGATTGAGATACGAAGTTTTAACTCTTTCATCTCGGTCACCATTATTGTCATTGAAGTGACCCGTTGCTGTACAACTAAGCATGTAAGTTCAATAAATCTATTGTCTTTCTTATCTGTGTTTATTTCATTTATATGTCTGCACCTAGTCCAATAATAGGTAATTAGTTCGTAAGTCTTCAAGTTAAATGCTCCCAAAGGAATCTGATCTCCAGATAGCTCAAGAAAGAAGAGACCACATTTATATGTCTACATATTCAATTTTCTCTCATTAATTGAGAGCGCCGCTAGCCTAGTTGACACAATCTCCACTGCTATAAGTGGAGCTATTGGAGAAATTTCTATTACCACGAATAATGAATCTTTTACTGCTACAAGCGACGCGTGTCGGAAATAGGAGGAAAACTGCGAACTAGTTAGGCTATTTAAACTTTGTAATTTGAATTTAATTGTTGGAAAGATACAGACATATAAGTAAATTGATTAGGCCTATAACCGCTAGGCTACCACAGTAAACCCCTTATATCTCATAGGAGATAATAGCCTACCCCAAAATAGGTTAAGTAAAATTTTAAGTTGATATAAACGCAAAAAAAAAATATGGACGAACTAAATGAATTATTAATAGTGCAAAAGTTAGTCGCCAAAAATATAGAGATTGCAAAATCTATCCCGGAATGCAATGGTCAGTCAGATATTGACGAAAATAATATCCAATTGACCCAGTTTGTACAATTAACAAAAACAGACGTTGGAGCGTTAAAAGACATGCGGCTTCTACGACTAAGAGGCCAGGCCTTAACCTTTCTAAAACAAGTCGAACATACCATAGGCAATAACGCCAACTTGCCAATAAATACGGTTGATGACTTGTTAAAAGCATTCAAAGAAATATTTATAGAAACCAGTTCAATAAATACATTAAAACATGGAGTAGTGAACTTTGATTTTTCACAGAATATACAAGAATACCTGGATAATATACGCATTTCTGTAGAAGCAAAATACGGAAGTGGTTCTGGGCAACTGTATGAAAAAGTCATACTAAATACCTTTTTGCAAGGGCTACCCCCAAAACTATATAGAGTGGTAATATCCAAGAATATTCAGACGTTGGATCTTGCAGTCCAAGAGGTAGAGCGACTAATCGAAGTTGATAAAATGCTTGATAATCATAGTAATGCAAAAATAAATAGCCTAAACGACTCAAACGCGAACCCAATCTTCAAGGGCGATCAGGCATCCCCCAATTTCTTTTCAAGGGATAACTCCCTAGTAGCACAAAGAAACAAAACGCCAGAACCCGCTAGGCTGAAAACAGTACGTTTTCAGCCCATTAACCCTACAATAATAAGGTGCTATAACTGCAATCGTATTGGTCACATAGCAAGAAAGTGCCACTATGTCCCCAATCCCATACCAAGAAATACTGTCGGTAATACGCAAAATTACGGCAACCATTTGTTCGGAAGAACAAATTTTAGCACCGGTCGTGCAATAGGCTATAGCCAGGGGGGATTGCACCAATCAGTACCTTATAATGCGTACCAACCAAATTTGTATAGCCCTCCCCCCAACAGGCAAATTAATTATCGGTCTGAAAACCGAAATACTCGCCAAGGCCAATATAATGCGAGAATGCAATATAGAAATCATGAAAATTTGCCGATGAGAAATGAAAATTTTACAAGCCAACAGCACTGGCAAACAGCGCCAGCAAACGGCACTGACACGAGACATTCACGTTACCATAATAATACATGGCGAAGACAGGCAGACGTAAATCATTTAAATATGCCTACGGAACCTAATACGTCTGAATATCTATTACAGGCACCGACAAATGAAATAAATTCTCAAGGAAACGCTTCAGGCCCCTCAGAAACATAAGTTGGACCCAGAGGGTGCCAGGGATATTTAATAGGTCCAAAACAATACTAGAGCCTTCTTGTAGTGATATTATTAACAATTTACCTATATTTAATGATTTGTGTGTAGAAAACATTTACTTTACGGCCTTAGTTGACAGTGGAGCTACTGTATATATCATAAACTCTTGCGTACTTAATATTTTGCCTCTGCACATTAGGCGACAAAAGAACCCTAATAATCCCAATTTAACAAGTGTTACAGGTCATAAATTAAATGCAAATGGGTCAATTTGCCTAAACGTAAAAAGAGACAATAGAACCTTCATGACAAATTTTATTATATTTGACAATTTCCCATATGAAGCTACTATAGGGGCAAATTTTCTAAGGTCTAATAGAATACTATTAGACGTAGGCAACGAGAAGCTTGTATACCCAGCTAAAGTAAGGGAAGAAATTTCTACCTTAAAAAATCGTAACAGAAGTTACGAAGATAACATAACAGTAAACAAAATTTCTAATGGTATAATGGCGAAGTATTTTGAACCTCATGTCTCGCAAAGACATGGCATAATTGGAAATTTATTCAATTACCCTAAGAGATATTGCAGAAATGAAGTATATTTAAATAATAACAGTATTGAAGCTGCGAAAATAAAAATAGGAAATATACAACAGCACAGGTCAAACGAAATTCAAAAAATAGCGGAATTATGGAAGAACATAATAAAACCCTATGTGACGCCGCAAGGTGCCACAATGGCACAGCATGGCGCCAATATGAATTTAATAAACAATGAAAATGAAGAAAAATATTACGGGTTTGGGACAAGGAAAACAAAAATCCCTCCAAAAACAATACAAAAAATTCAAATATCACAAATGATCGAGCCAGTGGTTAGCAAATCAGAAACATGGTTTGCGACCCCGTCTGAAATACCCGAAAATATGCTATGAGAGGAACGGATTATATCTTATGACAAAGGGGAAGGTTTTATTTGGGTAACCAATAACCATGAAAACGATATAATTACAATCAAAAAGGGGGCGTGTTTAGTCCAAATTGAGGTTTTAACGGAAAATGATTTAAATAAATGGGAAAATTCTAAAATAAACATAGTTAACGGTATTAAAACTTCAAATAACGAATATTCTTTAACTAAATTGCAATTTTTAAACAAATTTAAAATGGATCATATTACGGATATGTAAATACAGAAAAATTTAAGAGATTTATTACGGAATTTTAAAGTTGTTTTATCTGAATCTTAAGAGTACAACGGGTTAATTCAATTTTAATAACATTAATTTTAAACGACTGGTAATCCCGTAACAAAACAGCCATACCGTGTATTATACAAGCACAAAGAGTGGTTTAAAAATAAAATCTATTAATTAGAAAAAAACGAAATTATTTGCCCAAGCTTAATTCCGTATCGTGCACCAGTAATCTAAGTACCAAACAAGAATGGAGATCTTAGACTAGTAGTAGATTATAGGGCTCTCAACAAACAAGTCGTTAGCGATAAATTTCCTATATCAAGAATAGATAATATTCTTGACTCAATTTCAAGCAAAAACAAAATTTTTACTTCTTTGGACCTTACCCAAGGCTACCACCAAGTGAAAGTAGCCGAAAAGGATGTCCATAAAACTACATTTTCTGAATCTGAATACGGCTCTTACAAGTACTTGAGGGCACAATTTTGGCTTAAAACTAGTTCAAGTACATTATGTAGACCCCCGTTGCACCTGTTAAGAGGATTAAAGATTATAACTCATTTTGTTGATGATATTATATGCGTGGGAGAAAACGCTGAGCAACACTTAGCAACAGTAGCTAAGGTGTTCGAAAAATTCAGGCAAGGCAATTTATAATGCCAGCCTGAGAAAGTAAATTTATTTAAATATAAACTTTCATTTTTGGGAGTAGTAGGAACCAAAAGAGAGATATTCCCAGACGCGGATAAAATGAAATGTGTTGTTGAGAGCCTCAAGCCCCCCGGAACTATGAAAGAATTAAGGGAAATTTTAGGACTTACTGGCCACTTTAGAAAATTCGTTCGTAATTATTCCCAAATTGCGAAGCCCCTCATGGAATGAACCAACGGAAAATCTCATAGTGTTACTTGGTCCCAGGAAGCTCAAGCTTCGTTAGACTGTCTCAAAAAGGCACTCACTTCCGAACATATTTTATTACTCCATGATTTTAAAATCAGAAAGTTCATCGTTACCACTGATGCTAGCTCAAAGGGCATAGGCACTATCTTTTCGCAAAAAATGCCGTTAGAAGATCCTAACCAACTCCAGGGAAAACCACAGCAAATTGAAAAAGTCCTATGCTATTGAAGTTAAGCTTTATCAAAAGGCGAAGAGTAGTTATTCCACCACAAACTTAGAATTTCTGTATATTATTTGCCACTGGGACAAAATTAGGCATTGTGTAATTTGTAGAAAATTTATACTACGATCAGGCAATTAAAGCTCGCAGTACCAGTGCACATTTAACAACCCAACGGGCATTCTATCTAGATGTATTATGAAAATCAAAGACCTAGATTATGAATTCGAACATTTGAAAAGAAAACAAAATGTGGCTTGCGACTTTTTGAGTCAATATCCAGAAAATAGTCCGCCGGAAACTGAAGAAAATGAAGTCAATGCTATTAATGGTAAAAGCAAAGATGGATTTAAAAAAAAAAAAGTCAGGGACGCAGTAAAAGAAAAGAACATTAACTATCGTCACTTGTAATTGGAAAATATAAAAAGAAAGCAAAAAAAAGGACGAAGTGTGGGTATCAATTGTTGATTATTTTGGGAATAATAAAGCTTTACCGGATTAATTCAAAAATCTTACAAAAGAAATAGACAATTTTTACTATGACCTTGATGAAGAAACTCTCTGTAGAATCGTGACTGCGGAGACAAACTGAAACAAAATCACGATCATACTTGTGCTACAAAAAGACTTGGAAGGGTCAACGCTTGAATATTTTCTTCGGATACAGGCGGACATCTAGGAATTATGAAAGTGTTTCATAAGCTGAAACAATAATTTTAGATCCAATCGGCACTGACAAAACTTAAAGAATTTGTAAGTACATGCGAAGCATGTAATTTGAGAAAAATCCCCCAGCTTATCCAAATCCCCCAATGGGAAGGGTCCCAGTAGCAAAGTACCCCTTTGATATTAGCTTATTTGACCTATACGAGACAAGTTGATGCTTAACTGTTTCTAGCAGAGGTAATACTTGTATTCTTTCGGTTGTAGATCATTTATCAGGATTCACTTTCGCAAAAAAATTCAAAAATCAAGGTGCTTGTGCCACAAGTAAGGCATTTACAAAAATATTTTTACAATTTGGCATTCATAATAAAATTTTTAACGACAACGGGAGCAAATTTATTGCAAAAGTAACAAAAGATTTAATGAGTTTCCTTAATATAGAGAAAATTGTGACAGCGCCGTACGATCCAAAAGCTAATGGCAAAATAGAAAACAGGCATAAAATATTCTTAAACGTTCTAAGTTTTTATACTAAAGACAAATGGAGCGAATGGGATATACTCTTACCTAATTTTACCAACGTAATCAACACTGCTTATTCCGAAACAACCAGAGACAATCCATTTTATTTACTTTTTGGTCAAGATTTTAGAATCACATATGATGAGATTATTTAATTCCGGCAGTATTATAATAGCTCTGAAGATTATAAACAAGAATTCATGAATATGATGAGTAAAACTTATAAAATAGTTTGACAAGAGTTGGAAAAAGTAAAACAAACCAAGAACTAAGAAACCAACCCAAAGTTAAGGGGAATATAGATTTCAAAGTAGGAGACTTCGTTTACCTAAAGAACGAGGCGAAAACAGAAGGAAAAAAACTTTCCAACAAATATTCCGGACCGTACAGAATAGTCAAAAAGTACGATAACGAATATACTTTTAAAATGGAAAACCCCGATAGTGGAAGAACTTACAAGGCGCATGTTAGCCGAATAATAAGAGCAAAATTTTCAGAGAGATGGATATCCCATCCCTCTTATACTGATTTGTCAGATTTGGAAAATGTGCCCCCAAGGTAAAGACTGGCAGAGCTAAAACCCTTTAATTTCAAGCAAGACTATTTTGAGAATGACAGTGATCAGGAAAACTTTGAAGAATTATTAGCAATGGAAAATCTAGTTGTTCCTAAGAAAAATCCCTAATACCAGGATTTTTTCCTAAAATAAAAACACCAAAAAGTCCAAAAAGTTATTCATTGGCGAGCACAGGAGATTTAGATTATACAATATCTCCAAAGACCCAATTTTTCCCCGATAGAATTTCGACCCCATGTCCCCCCAAACGATTTCCAGACGATATAGTTTCCCCTGCAACACCAATAGAAAGGCCCATGTCTTTACAGGAAGAATCAAAGAGAGCTGTAAAAACCCCCGGTATTAATGTAAAGAAAACTCCTCCCAAAGATTTAACTAAAACAGACTTGAGAGAGGCTATAGATTTAATAAATTTTCCTATAAAAACAAGCCAAAGTGCATTGCCCGAAAATAAAACTCCCAAGGATGACCAGCAAGGTGAACATCATCATATAATTGTGTCCAAGGCCAAACCAAAACAGTGGACTTCATGGAGGGAAACCCTAGTGCAAAAAATGCCCCATCCCCCTGAAGTCATGGCATTCAAACAATGGAGGAACCCCGCAAAAACTTTTGATTCCTCCCAAAGCTCTCAAGAATCTTTCAAATCTCCCGAGTTGAAAACTCAAAGCGAGGACTTAAGGAATAAACCTTCTACTTCTAGAGGAGTAGAAATTTACGAAGGAAAGGCAGGTGATCCCTCAACAAGTGCCACCTCTGCAATTTCCAATCCAGAGTCATAAGAAACTAGTTACAAAGAGTCTGATGGTGAAGCAGATCATATAGTAGCTAAAGAAAGAGAAAAATCAAGACCGCCCTCAGCAGCCGCACACGGTAAACAAACTAAATTAAAAGGGCAATAATTTTTTAAAAAACAATACAAAAATTTTGACCTTATTTCGCTAGACAAACCGAAAAAGAAAAAACCGCAAGAAACAGAGGATAAAATAACGACACAGTCAGGTAGAACGGTTAAAAAACCTGACAGATGGAAATATCCCTAATTAATGTAAAGACAAATTTCAAATATAATAAATTTAACACCATAATAAATTTAACAGTGTGCAAGTAAAGTTAACCAAGTCAGATATTAATGAAATTAAAGATACAAGTGATGTCACAAACGTTGACGATCACAGAAAATAACCAAAGGTTGGAAGATCTCGGCCGACTAATACCGACAAGTGCTGTTGGACCACGTCTCGGGGTAAGCCCGGAGATGAACTCATGTCCCTTGATTGTTTTGTAATTTTTTTGTGTGTACACGACCGGAGGAAGGTATCCTTCTCAGTCTTTCAAGTGCAAGAGATAAGAATTTTTATGCCAATCAGGGCTAGTCAAAGCAACAATCAAAGGTTGAATAGAAACTTCAGCGAGCTAGTATCAAGTTTTCGTTTTTGAACCTCAGTATCAAGTGCTTTGAACGAGACAACAGTAAGTTCATACTTTCTTATAGCCCATCGAGGCAAAAAACAAGATAAACAAGCTATTTAACGATATTCGATTAGTTTATATCTATGACGTATACAACATTTGAGAGATCACTGTTCTATAGTTCTGTGATCAAAAATGTTGTTTAAGTTTCATTGATTTATCTGATGAAAACCATCGAGTCTAATTTTTGTGACATATTTTCGAGTCAGTCACGTTATATCTTACCTATACTTGACTCAGGTCCCTCAAATAGTCTATGAAAATTTGACCCAGGTCAAACTAAAATTGATGTCATCAGAGACAAAAAACAGAAGTTTTACTTATCGAGTAATCTCATTGCTTAAAATATCGAGTATGTTAACGATTTTTAAAGCTTAAATGATATCAGTCAAGATGTCTTGAAGTTGATTATTCTAATAGATCAGTTCATATTCAAAGAGTCACTTTAATTATGTATGACGACTACCCGTTACTCAATAAGGCACAAATGAACAATTTAATTATCTCAAGAATACTATTCTCTATGTGCCTCAATAATTTATTTAAGCTAGACTAATGGTTTATGCTGAACTTGAAAAGCACTGTACATCATTTAGTGGAAAAATCATTTCCCAGTTGACTATTAGAACGATATTTAACGGTCATTTCCCAGTTGACTATTAGGGAAAACTTACCGTGTAAAGACAACTAGACTCGAACTGTTCCACGAAGAAACCATAACGTAAATGCTTCGAAATTTCTGCCAGGACAAAAGGAGTGAAGGACAGTAATTTATACCATAAGGGTGTATTACACTAATGAGACGAAAGGTGAGGAATAGATGTGAATCTACATGTGTTACTTCCTAATAACTTGGAAAATTCAAAAATCCCAATAGTGAAAGCTTTTTAATGTAATCAGTGAATATGATGAACACAATATTTTAAATCATAAATACTTCTTGTTGTACCACAAGTAGAATTAGGTGTAGTATAATTATTTTATTCATTTTACCATTGTTTATTTAGTATGTTGTAAGTAACATATCCAGCAAAATCAAAAAAAAAACGAATGTAAAAATAGAATAGCACCTACCTTATTGGAAATATAAAAGTAATCAGTGTTAGATATAGAAAAAAAAAAATATCTAGTATAGTAACTAACCGAGAAACATAAATAATCTTAGTCCGATAGATGAATTTTAGATAGGGATGTAGAATAAAATAAGAAAAAATAATTGAAAATTTTTAAGCACTCCTAATAAGCAGTTACTAATGACGGGACGTCATTACTTGTTAGGATGGGTGATGTATACCAGGAGTAAAATACGATATATTTAAAATATAAGATTCTTTCCTTCTAAAGATGATTCGGGCAGAAATTAAACGTCCCCTAATTGAGTTCAAATACCGCTTCCAAGAGTCTAAAATTCTTAATCAGCAAAAAGAGAATTGCATTTCTAGCTTCAGTCAGACAACGACGCTAGTCATTCGAATTTCGCTAAGATAATTAGTAGCAGATAAAAATGCTACGTACGATATTTCTAAGAAAGTTTAAATGGCAAAAAAAACCGTGTGAATGCTTGAATCATCAAAAACATTTAAAAAAGACTATTGGACAAAAGATTTACATCCTTGGCCCTCTTGGGCTAATGGCGGGCATTCCTTACAGCGCAGGACGAAAGGACTGCGTTTGGGAGCGGGGTAAATGTGTTTTTTAATTTTAATATGAAGTCAGATCCAAAACGATTAGTACATCAGACCTAGGAGATTCAGACGAAATTATTGATTTTGGTCACAGTTATTGTCATAGACGTGACCCGTTCCTGTGCAACTAAGCATGTAAGTTCAATAAATCTATTGTATTTTTTATCTGTGTTTATTTCATTTATATGTCTGCGTCTAGTCCAATAATAGGTAATTAGTTCGTAAGTCTCCAAGGTAAATGCTCCCAAAGGAATCTGATCTCCAGATAGCTCAAGAAAGAAGAGGCCACATTTATATGCCTACATATTCAATTTTCTCTCATTAATTGAGAGCGGCACTAGCCTAGTTGACACAATCTACAGCGCTATAAGCGGCGCTATCGGAGAAACTTCTATCGCCAAATAAAAAAAATCTTTTACCGCTACAAACATTGATTTTAGCAATTTGAAAATTGCAACTCTTATTGCAGTAATCTGTTTTATTTCGAAGGGGGTAATAGGAGAAATTTTAAGGCAAATTCCTAAGTTTTGGGAGGGAGGATCTTCGGCAGGGAGAGGGGAATGCTTTTGATTGGGGAGATTTTTTCCTTTTTGTAGAGCTTCTAGAAAGGACCTCTTGAAACCCATTATCATCATTTATAGTGACATTGGCCCCTACACTGATCATTGTCCTATTCTCAGAATTGGAGCTATCATGTGAACTTGGAGATAGTAAGTTTGACCAGCCAGGATGGGTATCAGTTTCACTGGTATTTGGGGTGGGATCTGGGGGACTTTTTTTGGAGGACTTCTAATCATTGCCTATTGGAAAAAGCTTTAAACTAAAACAAAACTAAAACAAGAAATGATAATACAATAATAACAAACCGTCTGCACTCTACAGTGGGGAAAATTTCAGGATCAAAAGAAACACCACAGTATGGCCCTGAGGATGATTTGAGCAGGATTGGTTCGGTACGACTACTGATTAATTGAGATAATAGATCACCAGAAATTTATTTTAAATTTCTTAAAATGTTGCTGCTGTATTGAGATAAAAATCTATATAACTATCTTATAAATAAGATATTTATATCTTATATTTATAAGATATTGAATTGAATTGGATTGAATGGTTCCTCCACTCTTCCTGCAAGGACTCGGGAGGTTTCTTGCAATCACTACACTACTTGGTTCATACAAGATTTATCCGATTAATATCCTCTAAAAAGTTGCATATCAATTTGAGTCCATCAACACAATCATTCTTCAATCCTGCTCCACTTAGTATGTCACTACTCTGTCAAATTCTTTTTTCTCTAATAAACTGTCTAATATTCTTCCTCCTGTCTTCTGTTCCAGTGCATTCGAATAACAAATGTTCTACCGTTTCCTCATTTCCACAAAAGGCACATCTCGGATCTTCATTATAGAAACGGGCTCTATATTTCTGATGTCCTGCATGACCTGACGTTAGTCTGAATATCACCCTGGCTTCATACTTACTTAGCGGTCCATATATTTTCTTTTCAAATTGCCTTTCTTTCTTTTGTGTAACTAACATATTTGTTGAGAACACACGGCTGTCCTCGAATGTCTTTATTCTCAATTTCTTTATCACTTCTCCAATTTGATTAACCATCCTGGGCGTGATATCTACAAATGTTTGCCCATCTTCTGTGGATGCTTGTTTTGCTGCAGTGTCAGCCATTTCATTTCCATTAATGTTTGCATACCCCGGTACCCAATCCAATGTGATGGTTACTCTCTTTTACAGTAGTTTCTGTAATTCCTCATGGCAAAAGATCACTTCAGGAGCTACTTTATTTGCTAGATAAATATTCTTGATTGCCTCCAAACCACTTGTTGAATCCGAACAGATTCTATATTTTTCACCTGTGGGTCCCAAATCTATTATGTATCTCACTGCTTTGGCTATTGCAACTACTTCTGCTTGAAAAACTGTAGTTACATCACTTAATTTAATCAATTTAACTATATTCTTGGAGGGAATTACAAAAGCAGCCCCCTCTCTATTATCCACTTTGGATGCATAATTATTTATAAGATATAAATATCTTATAAATATATTTAAACTTGCCCTCTTTAAAAATGTATCATAGATGGCTCTTTTATTTTACATATTTGAAAAGTCTCGACGCTGCATCTTAAGAAATTAGAAGCACATGTGAGAATATAATTAGGGCTAGTCTACTTGAAATAAGGAATCATATTAATTAGGTAAGAAAGCAAAGGATCTATTAGCCTTAGGTGGGTATAGATGTATGAGCAGTCCGCCACACAAGGAGACATGTTAAGAAAACTATTCTTACTTCATAACATGCACAATAGCCTAATCCTAGTTAGGCAAATATATTTTACAGTAGGTCAGCAGGAAAATCTTTATCTTCAGTTCTTTCCTTGTTTTTCTGAGAAATTAATGGGTAAATTTTTGGCAGTTTATATTATTGACTTACAAATAAAGTGAACATACCACTTTAGGCTATGCTATGTCTTTTTATGCTCTATGAATAGGCTATAATAATCACTTTGATTGGAAATTCAAATTTACCCACTCTCATCCCCCTAATGTGCAAATATATACCCTGAATTGGAATGTATCATGATATCAATGGCAACATTTGAAATTGCAAAATTCAGGTTTATTTTTGTTGCTGACATTTGAAAAACTTGAAACAGTAAGAAAATGTTTTTGTTTGAGTTGCCTAATAAATAAGGTTTGAATTAAACTAGGCCAAGCTATATGTTTTTAACCACTTTTCAATAACTTAACTAGTGTTGATCACTTCTTTGTGTGGTTACAATTCAGGGTATATATTTGCATATTAGGGAGGTGGGGTGGTTAAATTTGAATTTCCAATAGAAGCAATTATTATATTTTTAAAGAGCATAAAAAAAGGCATCAAATGGTATGTTCACTTTATTCCTAAGTCAATAGTATGAACTGCCAAAAATTTACCAAATCATGAATTTCTTAGAACATATCTATTAACAGAGTATATACCAGCGATCTCCCCCCACCTGGTAAATTTACAGGTGGCACAATAATTTAGCTAGGATGAAAGTGAAAATACTATTTGATGCCCTTTTTATGTTTTTTCACAATACAATAATCACTTATGTTGCAAATTGCATCTTGAGCCCTTAAAAGGGCCCCAAAGGTATTTTATATGAATTATCAAAGAGCATAAAAAAGCATCAAATTATGTTTTCACTTTCATCCTTGCTAAATTATATGACCCCCTGCAAATTTACCTTGAAATTTAACCCCCCCCCCCCCTATTGTGCAAATGTATATCCTGAATTGTTGATGGAAAAGTTTCAAATCACAAAATTCAGTGCCATTTTTGTCAACAGCATTTGAAAAACTTAAAATGGTAGGAAAACAGTTTGAATTTAGTTGATTACTTATTTTAAAATGGTAGCATTAAGCAAAAGCTCTATTTTGGGTAGTTTTTTCTGTGCTTTTTTGTCTCTGATTAGTTAGAGTAACCTTATTACTTGGGAAATTTTGGCTTGGCTTTTAAAGATTTTTTGGACTTTTTTTTACTGTTTGTCGTTTTGGTTTTATTCGATTTCCGATTTTATTTTGAATAATAATGGTAATGATAATGTTCAAAGTGGTCTGCCAAACATTAGTAAGTGTAATGGTCGTTGTTTTATTTTCCAAGATCACTTCATCCCTCGAAATTATATTAAAAGCACTTTATATAATAAAAAATTATAGTGTGTATTAACTGTACAGGTAAATTGTAAAACAAATAATATTATCTATTTACTAAAATGTAAAAACTTTCCATTACAATATGTGGGGGAAACAAATAACAACATCTATAAGAGACTTTCGGGACATAAAATTATAATCAACAAGTAAAAAACTAACAATTATCTAGTTCAACATTGTAATAATGGTACTTGCTCAGTATCTAATCTAACTATTACAATTTTAGAAAATCTGGACCTAGAAAACTTTACTAAAGAAGAGAAAAATAATAAATTACGCAGATGAGAAGAGTATTGGATCCATGCTCTGGGTACCACCTATCCTTTTGGGCTAAATGACCGAGTTGCAAAATACAGAGACATGTCAAATGTAGTTGCTAACTGTATTAATGGGTTAACTGAGCACCCTTCTTTTAATTGCCCCACTAAACCTAAAAACCGATCAAGATGACATAGGAAAAATAATAAAAAGAATTATTTAGATTTAAATGCATTTTTAATCGATTTAGGTTACATATTTGAGATTAATGGAATGACTAGTTTAATAAAATCTTTAAATAAGTTATCAAGGAATAATTTAATAAAAGTATTCTGGATTGCAAAAAATAGTACAACATGTAACTCAAAAACTAAATTAATTTATGATGCAGTTTGCATTTTAGCTACATCAAAATTTAATTCATTATATAAAAAATCTGATAAAATTGTTAATAAGGATAATAGATAATATTTTTCTGTTAATTTTAGTTGTAAATAAAGAGAATATACTTGTTTACCGAGAGTCTTGAGCCAGTAAAGAGAGAAGATTGTCCTTTAATATAATATGTGGTATAAGGATAGTCCGATTTAAACATGAAAATTTTCAAAAACGATTGGTCAAATGCTTTTTAACTTTAATTCCATACTTAAAAAACTTGACAGGGAGAGTAATTGGAAACCAGTTTGTAATTGCAAGCAATTTTTACTGTATGTGGATCAAACTTATGAGCATATTGTAATGGGGGATTTGTCCATTATAAAACATTGGTACCTTAAAAATATAATGAAAATGGGTGCTAAGTTCCATCTTTTTTACCGCATAAGGCCAGCACATTTTTTTATGGGATTAAAGAATAATTTAAACTTATTTATTGATAATTGGTACAAGAAGGAGAAAACTAATAGAGATAGATGTCAGAATTGTATAAATTTGATTTTAACCAGGGTACGAAATAGTATGTATAGAATTAATCAAGCAGATTCTATGAAAAATTCAATATTTTATAATGCCAATATGAAACAAGCAATTGCTAATATACAGAATGAATTTATAATTGTACCAGTTGATAAAGCTAGCCATAATTTGTCAGAAACTCTATTGTGATATTTTATCAAAAGAGTTACAAACAACAAATACATACTAAAAGGCCCATATAGAGGAGAATAGTTTAATTGAAAATATAGAAGAAAGAATTTTGAAAAAATTCAATATTAAAATAAATGATAATGATAAAAAGTTTCCTTTCTTATATTGGACGATAAAATTTCATAAATATCTACCAAAACCACGTTTTATTGCTGGGGCAGCAAGGTGTCCAACCAGAATTGCGGCTACTGACCTATCTTCAATTTTAGGAGAAATTAGAAATAAATTTAAAGCATATTGCTCCAGAATTAAAAAAATTTCTAACTTTAACCCATATTGGAGTGTTAATAACTCGTTACAAGTAATAGATTCTTTGGCGAATGTTTCAGCTAAAAGAGTCAATTCATTTGATTTTACTACTCTGTATACAAATTTGTCACTTAATTTAGTATTCGAAAAATTGAAATTGGTGATAAAGAAATCTTTTCTTTTGTCTAATATCGGATTTTTGAAAATTGATACTTTTAATAAAAAAGCCCCATGGACGAATTTCTTTAAAAGTACTATTAATTCAAGATGTTATAGCTTGGATATGGTTTGTGATTTATTGGAATTTGTTCTGTTTAATACTTTTATAAGATTTAATGGGAATTTATATAAACAAACTAGGTATTCCTATGGGTGGGAATGTGAGTCCATTCATAGCGGACCTGTTTTTAAGTCAATTAGAATACGAATATATGATAAATAAAAATAGCTCATGCAATGTAAAATATAACCTTTCAAATAATAAAAGATATCTGGACGATCTCTTAGTAATAAATTGTGCAGAGTTTATTGAGATTTCAAAAAATGTTTATCCACGAGAGTTAATTCTGGAGCCTAGCTATGGGATGGGACACTCTGACCATTTCTTAGATTTAAATATTAATATTTCAAATAATAATAAATTAGTTTTTAAAATATATAATAAAACTGATGATTTTAATTTTGAAGTAATTAATTTTCTGTTCCTTGAAAGTAATATACATTCAAATATCACTTATTCAGCTTATTATTCCCAATTATTTAGGTATGCAAAAATATGCAGTAATTACACAGATTTTAAAAATTGATGTAAAAAGCTGAGCGAAAAACTGATCTCAAGAGGTTTTTCTGCCAAAAAAAATTAGTTGGCAATTCAAAAAATTTAGTTTTATGTATCATGAACTTTTAAGTAAATATACAAAAAATTGTAAAAAAATACTGAATGAGATTTTAATATAATTTCTCTTTCGCTTTTCTTTTTTGGAATTTTGAATTTGTAGATGGTTTTCAAACAAGCTTGAGGATCTTGAAATTTGTAATTGGTTCCAGATACCAATAAATGACACATCTGGACCAGTCTTCATTTGTTCCAGAATGGTCTCTGCTCAGTGACCTCTGGGATTTTATTAAGGAAACATTGAAACACTTTTGTATGTAATTTTTAATAGCTTGACTAGTATGCATGTATTTCACAAGTTTTACCTTACATAGAGATACCATATAGATCTTATGGTAGAGGCTCCACTGTGCTGGGTAAAGAAAGTAAAGCCTCGAAACCCATGAAGGCAGGTGCTATTTCTTCTGATGAGCCCTAATGGGAGGTTCTACTAGGAAATATTTCGCTAGATTTAAGTTGCTTTTGCTTGTAAATTTACAATGACTTACATTTATTGATGTTGACTTGGCATGGATTTGGACATTTCTATTTGGTTGATGGTTCGGTTTTACTGTTTGGTCCTAGGTAGTTGGATAGATGAGTAAGGTCAAAACCTCGTTCAAGTGCAAATTTGTCTCAATTGCTGGATTAGGACGACAGTTTTTTTTTTTTTTTTTTTTTTTTTTTTTTTTTTTTTGCCAAGTAATTACCTCTTAAACATAATATACTAGTGATATTTTTTTAACAATTTTTTAATAACTTATCTAGTGTTGATAACTTCTTTGTGGGGTTACTAAATGAAATACCTTTGGGGCCCCTTTAAGGGCTCAAGATACAATTTGCAACAGAAATGATTATTGTATTATGAAAGAGCATAAAAAAGACATCAAATGACATTTTCACTTTCATCCTAGCTAAATTGTTGTGACACCTGCAAATTTACCCCCCCCCCCCCTAGGCTGATGTGCATATAGGCGTATATACCTAGAATTACATTCTGAATCTAAATATAACTAGTAAATTTTTGTAAAGTAAACATACCACTTACTGCCATTTTTTATGTTCATTACAAATATAATAATCATTTTTGTTGGAAATGAATTTTACCCCCACTCCTATATATACCAATTCAGGGTATATATTTGCACATTAGGGGGTGGGGTAAAGTTTAAAATTACCTCTCATTTGTATCAGAAATAAAAAACCTTATATACCCCCAGGGAATAAATAACAACCCTTGCCCCTGAGGTTTGTGGGGGGTTGTCATCATCAAAGACCTAATTTCCAGAACTTGAAACTACATTAAAAAAATGGCCATCTCAAAATTTTGATTGAATATGTTTTGGGAATGGTGGGTGTGAGAGGGGGGTAAGTTGCCCTTCAATAATTTTTGACTATTAAAAAGGGTACTAGCCCTTTCAATTTCCAATCAAATAAGCCCTTTTGAAGTTTCTACTACAAGACTTCCTATAATAAACCTTATATGCCCCCAGGTCACAACTTACAACCCTTACCCTGATGGCTGTGGGGGGGGGGATTGTCATCCTCAAAGATCTAATTTCCAAAACTTTTTTTATATTTTAATGGGAAAAATATCTCCCAGTCTTCACAAATTTTGATAAGCATTGATCTTATTGTTTTTTTTCTTTTTTAAAGAAGGTACCTGTTAATTATACAGAACATGCTCATGAAGTAAAATTATGTTAATCTTAATCAAATAAACCAAATTATGATGAAAATATAATACTTTATTTTGTATAATAATATAACTTGGGCTATATATTTGCACACTAGGGGGATGTGGGGCTAAGGTAACCTACCTTTACCCCCATCTCCCTAATGTGCCAATATATAGCTCAAGTTATACAGGTCCAATGCATTCTCTCATCCGTTTTTTGTTTTTGTGGCTATGAAACTGGTTTTCATAGATAGTACATTATCCTTAGCAGACTTTCAGCCTCAGAGCTATCCACAGAGGCTGTGTGGGTCATACTAAATCTAAAGGTATAGTTTTGGAACCTTTCAACTATGCTAAACAAAATGGCTGTGCCAAACTTTTGATTGAAAAATCTTTAGGGAAAAAGGGACAAGGGAGGGGGGCTAGTAGCCATTTGATCTTCTTGATCAAATAAAAGGGACACCAGAAATTTTAGTTTCCACTCAAATGAGATCTCTCCTGATGTTCTAAAACTGTTATTTTGATACAATAGCCCCTAGATGGAAAAACAAATTAACATGCATTGTAATTTTCCTTCTGAACAAAATTTAACAGTTTTGCAGAGAGGGACCAAAAAGCTATACAATAGGATTCTCTGATACACCCAATCTAATGATTTGATCTTAATTAAAATTCTTTCACTTTTAAGGGGTGTTTCCTCCCTGTTTCAAAAATCAGGCAAATTTTCACAGTAAGCAATTTTGTTCAACGTAGTTGAACGTTCTGGAACTTCGGTCTTTGATGATGACAACCCCCCCCCCCAGCCCTCTGGGCAAGGGTTGTAAGTTTTGCCCTGGGAGTATATAAGGTTTTTATAGAAAGCATTGTTGTAGAAACTTCAAAAGGGCTCATTTGTAGGGCAGATTGAAAAAGGGCAGATTGTAAATTGAAAAGGCTAGTGCCTTTTTTAATAGTTGACAATGATTGGAGAGCAACTAACACCCCTCTCACACCCACTATTTCCCCAAACACATGCAACCAAAATTTTGAGATAGTCATTTTGTTCAATGTAGTTGAAAGTTCTGGAAATTAGGTCTTTGAGGATGACAACCCCCTCAGAACCCTCAGGACAAGGGTTGTAATTTATGCCCTATGGGCATGTAAGGTGTTTATAGAAAGCATTGACATAGAAACTCAAAAAGGGCTCATTTGATTGGAAATTGAAAGGGCTAGTGCCGTTTTTAATTGTTGAAAGTGATTGGAAGCCTTGACATTTTTATAGTAAAGACTTATGTGGGTACAATATATTATTATTTTTTTTTATACCAGGGCACTTTGTATCAAAGGAGTTGTTGTAAAAACTTCAAAAAGGGCTCATTTGATTGAAAATAGAAAGGGCTAGTGCCCTTATGTCCATTATGTATAAAAACTAAATGTTACCTTAAGATTAAACCAAAATGCACTGTGTTAATGCTAATTCCCAATAAGGCATCTCAGCAATATCCCAAGAACAATTGAGGTTATAAAGTTCAAACTTTCTGGGCTACTTCTGCTCTTAAAATTTAACCAAATCAAAATAGTGTAAGTGTATCCAAGCTATCAAAGAAAGTAGGAAGATTTTTTTTGCAAATGATATCAAGTTTTCTATTTCAGGTCAACTAGAGGAGGTATGAAACTAAATTAAATGCTGTTATTTGTGTCCAGATTTTTAAAAGGGTGTATGTTGTTAAAAATTGCTGAAAAATTTTCTCCAGAATACAAATAGTAGTGTTTAGATTTAAACTATAAATCTAATAGTGGTTAGATTAAAAGATTTAAAATATTATTTTCTTTTTCCCTGAAAAGACTATGTCAATATAAAACAAACAGAAATTAATTAAAAAAAAAAATCCACAAAATAAGTTTTTCAAAGAAAAGTAAAGAACTCCATTAAACCAAAAATGAGCAAAAATAAAATTAAATAATCTACCAAGCATGAAAGTACCACAAATCATATACCTAGAGTTACATTCTGAATCTAAATATAACTAGTAAATTTTTATAAAGTAAATATACCACTTACTGCTATTTTTTATGCTCATTACAAATATAATAATCATTTTGTTGGAAATCAATTTTACCCCCACTCCTATATATACCAATTCAGGGTATATATTTGCACATTAGCGGAGTGGGGGTAAAGTTTAAAATTACCTCTCATTTGTATCAGAAATAAAAAAAACCTTATATACGCCCAGGGAATAAATTACAACCCTTGTCCCTGAGGTTTGTGGGGGGTTGTCATCATCAAAGACCTAATTTCCAGAACCTGAAACTACATTAAAAAAATGGCCATCTCAAAATTTTGATTGAATGTGTTTGGGGGATGGTGGGTGTGAGAGGGGGTAGTTGCCCTTCAATCATTTTTGACTACTAAAAAGGGTACTAGGCCTTTCAATTTCCAATCAAATAAGCCCTTTTTGAAGTTTCTACTACAACACTTCCTATAAAAAATCTTATATGCCCCCAGGGCATAACTTACAACCCTTAGCATTAGGGCTGGGGGGGGGGGTTATTGTCATCCTTAAAGACCTAATTTCCAAAACTTTCAACTATGTTGAAAAAAATGGCTATCTCAACATTTTGATTGGATATATTGGTATGCTATCACTGCTATTACAATTATCACTAGTCTCCAGCATTGCACCTATAAGAGAATACCAACACAATCTGTGTTGACCAGTCATTATTTTTTGTTCAGTCTTCCTCAAATCCCATTTTATTAAAAAGGTATTTTACCTGTTCATGAGGTAGAAACTTTGCAAGTCAGTAGCTAGATGCTGGTCTCCTTTGTTATTGATCAAGAGAAGTAGAAATCTGGTTAAAACAAAATGGTTTTGGCATTTCAGAACCCTTGCATAATAGTTGGAATATCTAAGAGCTATGTGTTGGAAATTGAGAAGACTATTGCCCTTTTTAATAGTCAAAAGTAATTGGAGAAAGAATCCCCCTCCCATGCCCATCATTTCCCCAAACATTTATGACCACCATTTTGATAACACCATTTTGTTCAACGTAGTTGAAAGGTCTGGAAATTATGTCTTTGCTGATGACAACCCTCCCCCCATAGCCCTCAGGACAAGGGTTGTAAGTTATGCCCTTGGGGCATATAAGGTGTTTATAGAAAGTTTTGTTGCTGAAGCTTCCAAAAAGGGCTCATTCAATTGGAAATTGAGAGGACTTGTGCCTTGTTTATTAGTCAAAAGTGATCAGAGGACAAATGCTCTCCCCCCACGTCTATCATTTCCCCAAACACTTTCAATCAAAATTTTGATATAGCCATTTTGTTCCGCCTATCAGAAAGGTCTGGGAACTATGTCTTTGAGGATAACAAATCCCCCCAGCCCTCAGGGCAAGTTATGCCCTGAGGACATATAAGGTTTTTATAGTGGTCATATAAAACCTTAACTTTGGAGAGGGCTCATTGCATTGGTAATCAGACGCTCTAGTGCTCTTTTTAAGAGTCAAAGTGATCAGAGGGCAGCTACCCCCTCCCCCCTACATACACGTTGTATTGTCCCGAAATGCATCTAATAGAAATTTTGAGATAGCCAATCTATTAAGAATTGTTTAAATATCATATAACAAGGCTTTTGGGCCTGAAACAAACCCCAGAGATTAGGGGCAAGCATTTTAAGTTATTGCTAGGTGGTGTTAAAGGTTCTTCTGGAAGGTATAGTTGTTTAACTTTTGAATAGATTCAGTATTTTTCCTTTAAATAGACTATGTCAATATAAAACAAACAGAAATTAATAAAAAAAACATTTTGTACAGCATAAGTTTTTAAAAAAAAAATGTAAAGAACTCCATTAAACCAAAAATGAACAAAACTAGAATAAAATAATCTACCAAGCATACAACTACCACAAATCAGTATCAATAAATAAATGAAACCCAAAACAAACAGAAATTAAAATAAGTCAAACTCAAAACGAGCAGAAATTAATCTGAGTAGGTTGAATTAATCTGAGTAATTTGAATTTTTTTCAGTAAAACAATTTCTAATAATCTTAGTAAAACAGTAAATCTTAATTTCTGCTCGGTTTGAGTTTGACTTGTTTTAATTTCTGTTTGTTTTGAGTTTCATTTGTTTACTTCATTTTTATAACTTTAAGAAATCAAAAACTAATTAAGATTTTAAGGAATAAATATCAGCATATGTATATTAAACTAACAATGCACATGTTTTTTCAGTAAATTCATATTTTTTCAGCTATTTATTATAATTTAGGTTTGTTTTGGGTTTCATTTATTTATCGATGCTGATTTGTGGTACTTTCATGCATGGTAGATTATTTGATTTTATTTTTGGTAATTTTTGGTTTAATGGAGTTCTTTTACTTTTCTTTGAAAAACTTATTTTGTGGAAATTTTTTTTTAAATTAATTTCTGTTTGTTTTATATTGACATAGTCTTTTCAGGGAAAAAGAAAATAATAGTTTAATATTTTATTCTAACCACTACTATTAGATTTATAGTTTAAATCTAAACACTACCATTTTTATTCTGGAGAAAATTTTTCAGCAATTTTTAACAACATACACCCTTTTAAAAATCTGGACACAAATAGTAGTGTTTAATTTAGTTTCATACCTCGTCTAGTTGACCTAAAATAGAAAACTTTATACCATTTGCAAAAAAATCTGTGTACTTTCTTTGATAGCTTGGATACACTTACGCTATTTTGATTTGATTAAATTTTAAGAGCAGAAGTAGCCCAGAAAGTTTTAACTTTATACCCTCAATTGTTCTTAGGATACTGCTAAGATGCCTTATTGGGAATTAGCACTAACACATTTTGATTTAATCTTAAAGCAACATTTAGTTTTTAAACATAATGGGCAAATGGGAGGGTGGGCATTGGAGAGGGATTAGTTGCCCTCCAATCACTTTCAGCTATTAAAAAGGGCTCTAGCCCTTTCTATTTTCAATCAAATGAGCCCTTTTTGAAGTTTTTGCAACTCCTTTGATACAAAGTGCACTGGTCTAAAAAAAAAAAATAATATAACGTACCCACATCACTCTTTACTATAAAAATGTCAATGCTTCCAATCACTTTTGACTATTAAAAACGGCACTAGCCCTTTCAATTTCCAATCAAATGAGCCTTTTTTGAGTTTCTATGTCAACGCTTTCTATAAACACCTTATATGCCCCTAGGGTATAAATTACAACCCTTGTCCTGAGGGTTGTGAGGGGGTTGTCATACTCAAAGACCTAATTTCCAGAACTTTCAACTACATTTAACAAAATGGCTATCTCAAAATTTTGATTGCATGTGTTTGGGGAAATGGTGGGTGTGAGAGGGGCGTTAGTTGCTCTCCAATCATTTTCAACTATTAAAAAAGGCACTAGCCCTTCCAATTTTCAATCAAATGAGCCCTTTTGAAGTTTCTACAACAATGCTTTCTATAAAAACCTTATATGCTCTCAGGGCTTAACTTACAACCCTTGCCCTGAGGGCTGGGGGGAGTTGTCAACCTCAAAGACCAATTTTCCAGAACTTTCAACTACGTTGAACAAAATGGCTATGTCAAAATTTTGATTGCATGTGTTTGGGGGAATGGTGGGTATGAGAGGGGGGTTAGTTGCCCTCCAATTACTTTCGACTATTAACAAGAGCACTAGCCTTTTGAATTTCCAACTGAATGAGCCCTTTTTGAAGTATACCCTCAATTGTCTTGGGATACTGCTAAGATGCTTTATTAGCACTAACACATTTTGATTTAATCTTAAGGCAACATTTAGTTCAGAATGTAATTCAGAATGTAAGTCTAGGTATATGATTTGTGGTACTTTCATGCTTGGTAGATTATTTAATTTTATTTTTGCTCATTTTTGATTTAATGGAGTTCTTTACTTTTCTTTGAAAAACTTGATTTGCGGAAAATGTTTTTTGAATTAATTTTTGTTTGTTTTATATTGACATAGTCTTTTAAGGGAAAAAGAAAATAATAGTTTGAATCTTTTATTCTAACCACTATTAGATTTATAGTTTAAATCTAAACACTACTATTTGTATTCTGGAGAAAATTTTTCAGCAATTTTTAACAGCATACACCCTTTTAAAAATCTGGACACAAATAGTAGTGTTTAATTTAGTTTCATACCTCGTCTAGTTGACCTGAAATAGAAAACTTGATACCTGTTGCAAAAAAATCTGTTTACTTTCTTTGATAGCTTGGATACGCTTACGCTATTTTGATTTGATTAAATTTTAAGAGCAGAAGTAGCCCAGAAAGTTTTAACTTTATACCCTCAATTGTTCTTGGGATACTGCTAAGATGCCTTATTGGGAATTAGCACTAACACATTTTGATTTAATCTTAAGGTAACATTTAGTTTTTAAACATAATGGGCAAATGGGAGGGTGGGCATTGGAGAGGGATTAGTTGCCCTCCAATCACTTTCACCTATTAAAAAGGGCACTAGCCCTTTCTATTTTCAATCAAATGAGCCCTTTTTGAAGTTTTTGCAACTCCTTTGATACAAAGTGCACTGGTCTAAAAAAAAATAAATAATATAACGTACCCACATCACTCTTTACTATAAAAATTTCAATGCTTCCAATCACTTTTGACTATTAAAAACGGCACTAGCCCTTTCAATTTCCAATCAAATGAGCCTTTTTTGAGTTTCTGTGTTAACGCTTTGTATAAACACCTTATATGCCCCTAGGGTATAAATTACAACCCTTGTCCTGAGGGTTGTGAGGGGGTTGTCATACTCCAAGACCTAATTTCCAGAACTTTCAACTACATTTAACAAAATTGCTATCTAAAAATTTTGATTACATGTGTTTGGGGAAATGGTGAGCGTGAGAGGGGGGTTAGTTGCTCTCCAATCACTTTCAACTATTAAAAAAGGCACTAGCCCTTTCAATTTTCAATCAAATGAGCCCTTTTGAAGTTTCTACAACAATGCTTTCTATAAAAACCTTATATGCTCTCAGGGCTTAACCTACAACCCTTGCGCTGAGGGCTGGGGGGAATTGTCAATCTCAAAGACCAATTCTCCAGAACTTTCAACTACATTGAACAAAATGGCTATGTCAAAACTTTGATTGGATGTGTTTAGGGAAATGGTGGGCATGAGAGGGGGTTAGTTGCCCTCCAATTAGTTTCATCTATGAAAAAGGGCACTAGCCCTTTCAATTTCCAACTGAATGAGCCCTTTTTGAAGTATACCCTCAATTGTCTTGGGATACTGCTAAGATGCTTTATTAGCACTAACACATTTTGATTTAATCTTAAGGCAACATTTAGTTCAGAATGTAATTCAGAATGTAAGTCTAGGTATATGATTTGTGGTACTTTCATGCTTGGTAGATTATTTAATTTTATTTTTGCTCATTTTTGGTTTAATGGAGTTCTTTACTTTTCTTTGAAAAACTTATTTTGTGGAAAAAGTTTTTTGAATTAATTTCTGTTTGTTTTATATTGACATAGTCTTTTCAGGGAAAAAGAAAATAATAGTTTAAATCTTTTATTCTAACCACTATTATTAGATTTATAGTTTAAATCTAAACACTACTATTTGTATTCTGGAGAAAATTTTTCAGCAATTTTTAACAGCATACACCCTTTTAAAAATCTGGACACAAATAGTAGTGTTTAATTTAGTTTCATACCTCGTCTAGTTGACCTGAAATAGAAAACTTGATACCTGTTGCAAAAAAATCTATTTACTTTCTTTGATAGCTTGGATACACTTACGCTATTTTGATTTGATTAAATTTTAAGAGCAGAAGTAGCCCAGAAAGTTTTAACTTTATACCCTCAATTGTTCTTGGGATACTGCTAAGATGCCTTATTGGGAATTAGCACTAACACATTTTGATTTAATCTTAAGGTAACATTTAGTTTTTAAACATAATGGGCAAATGGGAGGGTGGGCATTGGAGAGGGATTAGTTGCCCTCCAATCACTTTCACCTATTAAAAAGGGCACTAGCCCTTTCTATTTTCAATCAAATGAGCCCTTTTTGAAGTTTTTGCAACTCCTTTGATACAAAGTGCACTGGTCTAAAAAAAAAAAAATAATATAACGTACCCACATCACTCTTTACTATAAAAATTTCAATGCTTCCAATCACTTTTGACTATTAAAAACGGCACTAGCCCTTTCAATTTCCAATCAAATGAGCCTTTTTTGAGTTTCTATGTCAACGCTTTGTATAAACACCTTATATGCCCCTAGGGTATAAATTACAACCCTTGTCCTGAGGGTTGTGAGGGGGTTGTCATCCTCAAAGACCTAATTTCCAGAACTTTCAACTACATTAAACAAAATTGCTAACTAAAAATTTTACTTGGATATGTTTGGTGAAATGGTGAGCGTGAGAGGGGGGTTAGTTCCTCTCCAATTACTTTCAACTATTAAAAATAGCACTAGACCTTCTAATTTCCAATCAAATGAGCCCTTTTGAAGTTTCTACAACAATGCTTTCTATAAAAACCTTATATGCTCTCAGGGCTTAACTTACAACCCTTGCGCTGAGGGCTGGGGGGAATTGTCAATCTCAAAGACCAATTCTCCAGAACTTTCAACTACATTGAACAAAATGGCTATATCAAAATTTTGATTGGATGTGTTTGGGGAAATGGTGGGCATGAGAGGGGGTTAGTTGCCCTCCAATTACTTTCAACTATTAAAAAGGGCACTAGCCCTTTCAATTTCCAACTGAATGAGCCCTTTTTGAAGTTTCTTTGACAGTGCTTTTTATAAAAAAAAAACTTATATGCCCCCAGGGCAAACCCTTGCCCTGAGGGCTGGGGGGGGGGAGTATCATTGTGGAAGACATAATTTCTGTATCTTTCAACTACTTTGAACAAAATGGCTGTCTGAAAATTTTGATTGGATGCTTTTGGGAAAATGGTGGGCTTGAGAGGGGGATTACTTGCTCTTCAATCACTCTTGACTATTAAAAAGGGCACTAGCACTTTCAATTTCCAATCGAATGAGCCCTTTTTGGAGTTTCTATGGCAACGCTTACTATAAAAAAAACTTATATACACCCAGGGCATAACTTACAACCCTTGCCGTGAGGGCTGTGGGGGGAAGTTCATCCTCAAAATCATAATTTCCCGACTTATTAACCACTTCAAACAAAATGGCTATCTCAAAATGTTGATTGGATGTGTTAGGGGAAATGGTGGGTGTGAGAGGGGTGTTAGTTATCCTCGAATCACTTTCAAATATTAAAAAGGGCACAAGCCCTTCTAATTGTCAATTGAATGAGCCTTTTTTGAAGTTTCTACAACATTGCTATCTATAAAAACTTATAAAACTTATCTATAAAAACTTATGCAAATTTGAAATTTAGCAGGGTTCTAAAACCCTATGCTTTCTAAAACCCAGAATATAATTTGTACTTTAATGGAAAAAATTCTTTCAAATGTTTTCACTTTTATAACTTTAAGAAACCAAAAATAAGTTACGATTTCAAGGAACAAATATCAAATTATGTATATTAAACTTATAATGCACATTTTTTTCATTAAATTTATTTGAATTTTTTTCAGTAAAGTATAAATTATATTCTAGATTTTGGAAATCTGGGGGTTTAGAACCCTACTCAGATTAATTTCTGCTCGTTTTGAGTTTGACTTGTTTTAATTTCTGTTTGTTTTGAGTTTCATTTGTTTATTTCACTTTTATAACTTTAAGAAATCAAAAACGAATTAAGATTTTAAGGAATAAATATCAGCATATGTATATTAAACTAACAATGCACATGTTTTTTCAGTAAATTCATATTTTTTCAGCTATTTATTATAATTTAGGTTTGTTTTGGGTTTCATTTATTTATCGATGCTGATTTGTGGTACTTTCATGCATTGTAGATTATTTGATTTTATTTTTGCTATTTTTTGGTTTAATGGAGTTCTTTTACTTTTCTTTGAATAACTTATTTTGTGGAAATTTTTTTTTAAATTAATTTCTGTTTGTTTTATATTGACATAGTCTTTTCAGGGAAAAAGAAAATAATAGTTTAATATTTTATTCTAACCACTACTATTAGATTTATAGTTTAAATCTAAACACTACTATTTGTATCCTGGAGAAAATTTTTCAGCAATTTTTAAAAACATACACCCTTTTAAAAATCTGGACACAAATAGTAGTGTTTAATTTAGTTTCATACCTCGTCTAGTTGACCTAAAATAGAAAACTTGATACCATTTGCAAAAAAATCTGTTTACTTTCTTTGATAGCTTGGATACACTTACGCTATTTTGATTTGATTAAATTTTAAGAGCAGAAGTAGCCCAGAAAGTTTTAACTTTATACCCTCAATTGTTCTTAGGATACTGCTAAGATGCCTTATTGGGAATTAGCACTAACACATTTTGATTTAATCTTAAAGCAACATTTAGTTTTTAAACATAATGGGCAAATGGGAGGGTGGGCATTGGAGAGGGATTAGTTGCCCTCCAATCACTTTCAGCTATTAAAAAGGGCTCTAGCCCTTTCTATTTTCAATCAAATGAGCCCTTTTTGAAGTTTTTGCAACTCCTTTGATACAAAGTGCACTGGTCTAAAAAAAAAATAATAATATAACGTACCCACATCACTCTTTACTATAAAAATTTCAATGCTTCCAATCACTTTTGACTATTAAAAACGGCACTAGCCCTTTCAATTTCCAATCAAATGAGCCTTTTTTGAGTTTCTATGTCAACGCTTTCTATAAACACCTTATATGCCCCTAGGGTATAAATTACAACCCTTGTCCTGAGCGTTGTGAGAGGGTTGTTATCCTCAAAGACCTAATTTCTAGAACTTTCAACTACATTTAACAAAATGGCTATCTCAAAATTTTGATTACATGTGTTTGGGGAAATGGTGGGTGTGAGAGGGGCGTTAGTTGCTCTCCAATCAATTTCAACTATTAAAAAAGGCACTAGCCCTTTCAATTTTCAATCAAATGAGCCCTTTTGAAGTTTCTACAACAATGCTTTCTATAAAAACCTTATATGCTCTCAGGGCTTAACTTACAACCCTTGCGCTGAGGGCTGGGGGGAATTGTCAATCTCAAAGACCAATTCTCCAGAACTTTCAACTACATTGAACAAAATGGCTATATCAAAATTTTGATTGGATGTGTTTGGGGAAATGGTGGGCATGAGAGGGAAGTTAGTTGCCCTCCAATTACTTTCAACTATTAAAAAGGGCACTAGCCCTTTCAATTTCCAACTGAATGAGCCTTTTTTGAAGTATACCCTCAATTGTTCTAGGGATACTGCTAAGATGCCTTATTGGGAATTAGCACTAACACATTTTGATTTAATCTTAAGGCAACATTTAGTTCAGAATGTAAGTCTAGGTATATGATTTGTGGTACTTTCATGCTTGGTAGATTATTTAATTTTATTTTTGCTCATTTTTGGTTTAATGGAGTTCTTTACTTTTCTTCGAAAAACTTATTTTGTGGAAAAAAATTATAAAACTAATTTCTGTTTGTTTTATATTGACATAGTCTTTTCAGGGAAAAAGAAAATAATAGTTTAAATCTTTTATTCTAACCACTATTATTAGATTTATAGTTTAAATCTAAACACTACTATTTGTATTCTGGAGAAAATTTTTCAGCAATTTTTAACAGCATACACCCTTTTAAAAATCTGGACACAAATAGTAGTGTTTAATTTAGTTTCATACCTCGTCTAGTTGACCTGAAATAGAAAACTTGATACCTGTTGCAAAAAAATCTGTTTACTTTCTTTGATAGCTTGGATACGCTTACGCTATTTTGATTTGATTAAATTTTAAGAGCAGAAGTAGCCCAGAAAGTTTTAACTTTATACCCTCAATTGTTCTTGGGATACTGCTAAGATGCCTTATTGGGAATTAGCACTAACACATTTTGATTTAATCTTAAGGCAACAATTAGGTTTTAAACATAATGGGCAAATGGGAGGGTGGGCATTGGAGAGGGATTAGTTGCCCTCCAATCACTTTCACCTATTAAAAAGGGCACTAGTCCTTTCTATTTTCAATCAAATGAGCCCTTTTTGAAGTTTTTGCAACTCCTTTGATACAAAGTGCACTGGTCTAAAAAAAAAAATAATATAACGTACCCACATCACTCTTTGCTATAAAAATTTCAATGCTTCCAATCACTTTTGACTATTAAAAACGGCACTAGCCCTTTCAATTTCCAATCAAATGAGCCTTTTTTGAATTTCTACGACAACGCTTTCTATAAACACCTTATATGCACCTAGGGTATAAATTACAACCCTTGCCCTGATGGCTGTGAGGGGGTTATCATCCTCCAAGACCTAATTTCCAGAACTTTCAACTACGTTAAACAAAATGCCTATCTCAAAATTTTGATTGGATGTGTTTGGGGAAATGGTGAGCGTGAGAGGGGCGTTAGTTGCTCTCCAATCATTTTCAACTATTAAAAAAGGCACTAGCCCGTTCAATTTTCAATCAAATGAGCCCTTTTGAAGTTTCTACAACAATGCTTTCTATAAAAACCTTATATGCTCTCAGGGCTTAACTTACAACCCTTGCCCTGAGGGCTGGGGGGAGTTGTCAACCTCAAAGACCAATTTTCCAGAACTTTCAACTACATTGAACAAAATGGCTATATCAAAATTTTGATTGGATGTGTTTGGGGAGATGGTGGGTATGATAGGGAGGTTAGTTGCCCTCCAATCACTTTCAACTATTAAAAAGGGCACTAGCCCTTTCAATTTCCAACTGAATGAGCCCTTTTTGAAGTTTCTTTGACAGTGCTTTTTATAAAAAAAAAACTTATATGCCCCCAGGGCAAACCCTTGCCCTGAGGGCTGGGTGGGGAGTATCATTGTGGAAGACATAATTTCTGTATCTTTCAACCACTTTGAACAAAATGGCTGTCTGAAAATTTTGATTGGATGCTTTTGGGAAAATGGTGGGCTTGAGAGGGGGATTACTTGCACTTCAATCACTCTTGACTATTAAAAAGGGCACTAGCACTTTCAATTTCCAATCGAATGAGCCCTTTTTGGAGTTTCTATGGCAACGCTTACTATAAAAAAAAACTTATATACACCCAGGGCATAACTTACAACCCTTGCCGTGAGGGCTGTGGGGGGAAGTTCATCCTCAAAATCATAATTTCCCGACTTATTAACCACTTCAAACAAAATGGCTATCTCAAAATGTTGATTGGATGTGTTAGGGGAAATGGTGGGTGTGAGAGGGGTGTTAGTTATCCTCCAATCACTTTCAAATATTAAAAAGGGCACAAGCCCTTCTAATTTCCAATTGAATGAGCCCTTTTTGAAGTTTCTACAACATTGCTATCTATAAAAACTTTATACGCCCCAGGGCATAATTTACAACCCTTGTCCGAAGGGCTCTGAGGAGGCTATAATCCTCAAAGACCTAATTTCTAAAACTTTTAACTACGCTGAACAAAATGGCTATCTAAAAATTATGATTGGATTTGTTTGGGGAAAAGGTCAACATGAGAGGGGGGGATAAGTTTCCCCCAATCACTTTTTACTATTAAAAAGGGCACTAGCCGTTTGAATTTTCATTCGAATGAGCCCTTTTTCAAGTTTCTATGACAAAGCTTTCAATACAAACCTTATATGCCCCGAAGGCATAACTTGCAACCCTTACCCTGAGGGCTGTGGGGGGAGTGTCATCTTCGAAGATATAATTTCCAGACCTTTCAACTACTTTGAACAAAATGGCTGTTTCAAAATTTTGATTGGATGTGTTTGGGGAAAATATGGGTGTGAGAGGGGGGCTAGCTGCCCTCCAATCACTTTTGACTATTAAAAAGGGCACTAGCCCTTTGAATTTCCAATCAAATGAACCCTTTTTGAAGTTTCTACAACAAAGCTTTCTATAAAAAACCTTATATGCCCCTAGGGCATAACTTACAACCCTTGCCCTGAGGGTTGTGGGGGGAATATCCTCCTCAAAAACATAATTTCTGTTGGGAAATCAACTACGCTGAACAAAATGGCTGTTTCAAAATGTTGGATTGCATGTGTTTGGGGGAATGGTGGGCGTGGAAGGGCTGTTAGTTGCCTTCCAATCACTTTCGACTATTATAAAGGGCACTCGCCATTCCAATTTCCAATTGAATCAGCCATTTTTGATGTTTCTGTGACAACTCCTTCGATACAAAGTGTCCTGGTATGGAAAAAAAAACAACAATTAAATACAAAGTCCTTTAAAAATGTTTGAGGGAATGGTGAGCGTGAAAGGGGGATTAGTTGCCTTCCAATTTCTTTCAACTGTTAAAGAGAGCACTAGCCCTTTGAGTTTCAAATCAAATGAGCTCTTTTCAAGTTTTTACAACAATGCTTTCTATAAAAACCTTGTATAACCCCAAGGCACAACTTACCACCCTTGCCTTGAAGACTATGGGGGAGTGTCCAGCTCAAAGATATAATTTCTGGACCTTTCAACTGTGTTGAACAAAATGACAATATCAAAATTTTGACTGGATGTGTTTGGGGAAATGGTGGGCATGTAAGGGGTGTTTGTTGCCCTCATATCACTTTTGACTATTAAAAAGGGCACTAGCCATTTCAATTTCAAATCAAATGAGCCCTTTTTGAATTTTCTACAAGAACGCTTTCTATAAGAACCTTATATGCCCCCAGGGCATAACTTATGACCTTTGCCCTGAGGGCTGTTGGGGGGGGGGTTGTCATCCTCAAAGACCTAGTTTTAAGAACTTTAAACTACTAGAACAAAATGGCTATCTCAAAATTTTGATTGGATGTGTTTGGGGAAAAGGTGGGCATGAGAGGGGAGGTAATTGCCCTCCAATCACTTTCAACTATTAAAAAGGGCACTAGCCCTTTTTAAAAATCAAATGAGCCTTTTTTTAAGTTTCTACACAATGCTTTCTATAAAAATCTTATATGCCCCCAGTGTATAACTTACAACCCTTGCCCTGAGGGATGTGGGGGAGTGTCCTCCTCAAAAAAATATTTTTTATCTTGAAATCAACTATGCTGAACAAAATGGCTATCTCAGAATTTTGATTGGATGTGTTTGGGGCAAAGGTCAACATGAGAGTAGGGGATAAGTTGCCCTCCAATCACTTTTGACTATTAAATTGGGCACTAGCCCTTTGAATTTCCATTCAAATGAGCCCTTTTTCAAGTTTCTATGACAATGCTTTCAATAGAAACCTTATGTGCCCCCAGTGCATAACTTGCAACCCTTACCCTGAGGGCTGTGGGGGGAGTGTCATCTTTGAAGATATAATTTCCAGACCTTTCAACTACTTGAAACAAAATGGCTATTTCAAAATTATGATTGGATGTGTTTGGGGAAAAGGTGGGTGTGAGAGGGGGGCTAGCTGCCCTCCAATCACTTTTGACTATTAAAAAGGGCACTATCCCTTTGAATTTCCAACCAAATGAGCCGTTTTTGAAGTTTCTACAACAAAGCTCTCTATAAAAACCTTATATGCCCCTAGGGCATAACTTACAAACCTTGCCCTGAGGGTTGTGGGGGAAAGTCCTCCTCAAAAACATAATTTCTGTTGGGAAATCAACTACGCTGAACAAAATGGCCATCTCAAAATTTTGATTGGATGTGTTTGGTGGAATGATGGGCGTGGAAGGGATCTTAGTTGCCTTCCAATTATTTCCGAATATTAAAAAGGCCACTAGCCATTCCAATTTCCAATTGAATCAGCCATTTTTGAAGTTTCTATGACAACTCCTTCGATACAAAGTGTCCTGGTATGGAAAAAAAACAATTAAATACAAAGTCCCTTAAAAATGTTTGAGGGAATGGTGAGCGTGAGAGGGGGATTAGTTGCCTTCCAATTTCTTTCAACTGTTAAAGAGGGCACTAGCCCTTTGAGTTTCCAATCAAATGAGCGCCTTTTCAAGTTTTTACGACAATGTTTTCTATAAAAACCTTGTATAACCCCAGGGCAAAACTTACAACCCTGGCCTTGAAGACTGTGAGGGGAGTGTCCAGCTCAAAGATATAATTTCTGGACCTTTCAACTGTGTTGAACAAAATGGCTATCTCAAAATTTTCACTGGATGTGTTTGGGGAAATGGTTGGCATGTAAGGGGTGTTAGTTGCCCTCCAATCACTTCGACTATTAAATAGGGCACTAGCCCTTTGAATTTCCAATCAAATGAGCCTTTTTTTAAGTTTTTACACAACACTTTCTATAAAAATCTTATATGCCCCCAGTTTATAACTTACAACCCTTGCCCTGAGGGCTGTGGGGGAGTGTCCTCCTCAAAAATTTATTTTTTATCTGGAAATCAACTATTCTGAACAAAATGCCTATCTCAGAATTTGGATTGGATGTGTTTGGGGAAATGGTGGGCATGGAAGGGGTGTTAGTTGCCTTCCAATCACTTTCGACTATTCCAATTCCAATTTCCAATCAAGTGAGCCCTTTTGAAGTTTCTACGACAACTCCTTCAATACAAAGTGCCTGGTATGGAAAAAAAATACATTGTGCCAACATTGTTTTTTATTTAGGCAGCACGCTTGTGCTGCCTATGATAAATTAATGTGTACATGAAGGTAATGCTCCTGTTAATGGCATAAAATCATGGTTTTCAGTTTGTATATTTATTACATTTGAGTTTATAATTTAAAGAGCCAGAAACTATGAAGGCTTTCATGTATTTCTCTATACATGATGAGCCCTAATTGATGAGGATCACTGGGGAATAACTCTTTAGGTTTGAGGTGTTTTTACTTTTGAGTTTCCAATGCTTATATTGCTAACTATGATGTTGCATTTCCATGAATCCTTCTTTTTGGTTGATTGTGTTTGGCTGTATTTATCTTTTACACATTAAACTGTAGTTTGACTTGTAGAAATAATTACATTTTTAAAGTTTTAGAAAATATGTCATTTCAGAAAATTGTCTTTGAACTGACACTATTAAAATCGTTGCTTTTAACCACCACCACTACTGCTAACTGCTTACTACAGCACCAATCCGATTGAGGCCAGCATGTCTTGCATATGCCCCCTCCCTCAATACATTTAAATCTTCCCTCTTTCTACCTCCCATGTAGTCCCAATTTCCTTTAAATCCCCTCTTATGACTGCTTTACATCTCATTCAGGAACTACCTGCTTTTTGTCTGGCCACTGATAACAATATTTGTCTGGCCAAAGGTAACAGCTTTTTGTCTGGCCAAAGGTAACAATATTTGATAGCATGCAACCCTTCATCAGTTAATTGTGGCTAGCCATCCTAACCTTTCTTCCATTATAGATAGTCAGATCGAACAGCGTTTTTTGAACAGCTTAGCCTACTGTTTTTTGCCAACGAGTACGTAAGACTATCCTAGAACAATTCGACCTCAGCCTTCCTGAGCACTTTTGTTTCAGAACCATCCTTGACTATTCTCATAACAATGGGATCCAATATTGTAATACTAGATTGTTTGCATAATTTTCTTTCTATCTTTCTATACTTTTTTCAACTTCAAAAAGAAAAAGAAAAAAAACCCTGTACCTTGACTATCCACTTTTAAAATAATCACTGCATCCACCATCTCTAATAATAGTAAAAGCTATTTGCTTGCACGATTTTCTTGCTTCCGAACATCCTCTTTTCACCCTCATATATTCCTTATGCAATCCAGAAAATATAAACTGTCACTGCTGTGTTTTTTTAAACAGTTTTACATTTATACAGCAGAGAAAAAACTTAAGTGCACACAGATATGGCCCAAAAATGGGGGGGGGGTGATTCTTTCCACAGGATGTCTGTAAAAATTAAACAGTTCATTTTTAGGCTCCATTATTCTAGGAGGGGTAAGGGTTCAATTTGATTGATCAGTAGTCTCAATATGCGCATTAGTATGCAAAATCCTACGTTTTCCTAAATCCACACATGTTTTAAAACTTGCTTTTGTTGTAATTTATCTTTATACGCTTCAGAATTCAAGCTTCATAATTCTTCATACTGAAAATAAAGATTAGGACATTTTTTACTATGACAGTGCTACACTGGTCATTATTTTTTAGCTTTAAGCTTAAAATTACCCCTAATCTTTTCTCCCTTATTTTCTGTCTTCTAAATTTCAGGGTTTTTTTTCTTATCTTGAGTGTCTGTTTTTATTTGACAAACAAGTATGACGCATGGAAACCATTAAAGGTGGTAAAGGTCTGTATTACCAATGGCTCCCCATCATCACTGACCAGCAACCAGTGACTCTACAGGATTTTTTCCTTATTTCGCTGGACAATGCGATTTAAGGTAATTAAAAAGAATGTAAAGATCTGACTTAGGATAAAGATTATGAAAATTTTAAACATGCCCTTTGGTCTAGGTATTATAATTTGAATCTTGATTTCATTTTTTTTTTTACTTTTTGTGATTTTTTTGTATTTTTAAGTAATATTTTATTTCAGGATGTATCGATCTGTGGTTCCAGAGTGGGACGTCCCGCGTGATAAATTTACGCCAAAAAATCACTATGCACAATTATTTGAAGCAGCTGCCAAGGAAAACATAATTGCAAGTATAGGTGACAGTGAAAGCAATTTATTTATTGCTATGCAACTTACTAAAGAGAAAATACATGAATTGAAACTTGATAAGAATAAATTCACTTTAATATTGTTGCAGTCAGAACATGCAGTTGAGCAGTTAATTGAAAAGTTTAAGCGGCAGTCAATATTGGAAGCAGCAGAATTTAGTGAGGTCCTTTCACAACCTGGTCCTCAAGTTGTTGTTGCGTTGATTCAAGATTTTGTCCAGTTCCATAGCAGGATAAATCTTGACAGTATCAACCTTCTTATATTTGATAATGTACATCTGGCTTTAAGTAATGCTGTACATTGTGAGGCACTAGCTATAGTAAAACGATGTAACTCACATTTTGTTGGTTTATCAACTTCAATTGTGAAAACTGGTACAAAGCCTACTAAAGTTGCAGAAAAGATCTGTGCATTAGAGCAAGCAGCGTATGCTCGATGCGAAACAGCTAGTGATATTGTGAGTATGATCAAATATGGATCTGAACCGGTTGAACTTGTAGTTGAGTATGATTCAAGTGAAGTACCAACTGAACTCGAATTAGAAATTAGAAGTTTAATTGAATCCTTTAAGCTTTTTTTACTGGATCATAGATTTGATATGACGGAATATTTGGGTGATGACGAGGAGGTGATAGAAATGATGAATAACTTGCCAAATCCAACTGAAATGCCTTTGAAAATTGTAAATGAATTGCTATTCATTCTTGAGCATTTTGGGCCCTGGGGTATTGATAAAGCAGCTTTAAATTATTTAATTCAATTAGAGAAGCTGAAAGACACCTCCTGTTATGATCGCCACTACATGCTGTTCTCAGCTTTGTTTTCTGTTGTTCTACAAATCCGTGCTAAATGTGAACAAGTTTTCTTCTGTCATACAGAAAGGGAGAGACTTCAGGGCTATACAAAAAAGAAGGTTCTGAGACTTTTAGAGATCTTAAAGCAATTTCGAAGGGATGGTATTCCTGTGCAGAAAAAAATGCCAGATCAAAAAGAAAGAATGAAGACTCACCAGACAAGTAGAGGTAAGCTATTTATGAGCTTAGGAGTAGCCTACACAATCAGGAACGTATCATAGATGTCAAAGATTTTTTTTGTAGTAATCAAAAAATCAAAAAGTTATTGGAAAGATCGAAGAGCTTTTCATGAAAGGAATTATGCTTAAGGAAATCAATTACAATAAAAAAGTTTCCAAACAGAAATTTTTTCCAAAGAAAAGTGTAGAGCAATATTAAAACCTAAATCTAGCAGAAATTAAGTCATGTAATAATTTAAACCCGAAACCAATAGAAACTGCTGTGAATCAATGAATGAACTTGAAAACAAATCGAAATTATAGTGAAAGATTTAATCAAATTTAAAATTGATATCAACTATAATTAATTAAAAGGCTAGAGTTTCATTTGCACTTCACTGAAAACAATAAATATTTCAAGTGGTGTATTTTTCTTTATCATAACATCACAAAATAAGAAACAAAAAGAAACAAAATTCTATACATGTTTACGAGAAAGGAAAAAACTATTTCTTAGACATTTGTGGCTTTCAGTTTGGTTGAATAAATTAACATCAAATTAATGCAAATTGACAAAACAAATTAAATTGACACTTTTTGTCAATGCTTCTCCTCTTTATTATGTTTCATACAAAAGCAAGGGAATTTGCTTTTGTAAAGCTTTCCTAAGTAAAACTTTTAAAATTACCAGTTAACAATTTCTTAAGCAATATAAAGATATCTTATTTTGCTAAATTAATATTTGAATTGGTGAATTGGAAACTGGGTTCCTATACATTCGAAAGGAATGGATCTAAAACAGAAATTGTTTTACTCAAAATATATCGCATATTCTGTTGGACTGATGAAACTAAATTGACTGTTTCAAATATAATGATATGAATGACCAACTGATTGAATTTAATAAAAGTTTGGCAAATCATAGGCAGCAAAATACTACTGCATAAGTAAAGAACAAAGTAGACTATGTATTATTATTATTTTTCACCAAGGCGCTTTGTATGTAAACAGTTGCTGTAGAAATTTCGGAGGGGGCTAATTCGATTGGGAATTTAAAACTCTAGTGCCCTTTCTGAGGCTTGAAAAATGATTGCAGGGCAAGGCGTGTAATAAAAATTTTGATATAGCTATTTTATTCAGCAAAGTTGAAAGGTCTAATAACTGTGCCTCTGGCGATGACAAGACCCCAACAACTCTTAGGGTAAGGACTATAAGCTATGCATTTCATCCATTGCTTACATATAATATTTTTTACTGAGAAAGAGGGCATGTTTGATTCTTGGTGTCCAAAAAAGGATAAGGTTATTCAGGGAAGGGATCAAGTTCTCAGGGAAGGTTGAGGTGAGTGTTGAATTATATCAGAATACGTAATATGCATAAAGGTTGTCAAGAGGGCATATCCCAAAAACCGCAATGATATTAATTTGAAACTTTCAGGGAAGGATGAGGAGGATGCTCAATTGACCAAAAGGCAATTTGTTCACACTGGACATGTTTAGGGGAATTTTGGATTTACCAGAAGGCACTATGTGCATTTTGCGATTATTGTTGTTGTTATTAATACTGATACGACTGTTACCACTACTGAGGCTAAGGGTATTAGGGCTAAAATTTCAGAGAATGTTCAGGGGGATGTTGACTAGATCAAAACACACTATATGCTTGTAAGTTGTCCAAAGGGCAAATCAGCAATTTCTCAGGAACAGTTTTCATTATTAAGCTGAAACTTATGTTGAACTAACCAAAAGGTACTAAGCCTATGTGCATATTGTTATTGCTATTACCACTGTTACTAATACTACTATTACTGAGGATAAGGGTGTTAATGTGAAACTTTGTAGGGATATTGAACTAAATCAAAACAAGCTATGTACATACAGGCTGTTAACAGGACATAGCAACAATATCTCAGGAACAACTTACAGTATCAAGTTGAAACTTTCAGTCAAGGTTCAGGGGGATGTTGAACTGACCAAATTGGTACTATGCGCATGCTACCGCTACTGCTAATGCTGCAACTACTACCACTATGAGGCTAAGGGTAATAAGGTGAAACTTTCAGAGAATGTTTATGGGGATGTTGAACTAAATCAAAATATACTATGTGGATGCAGGTTACCAAAGGGATGTATTGGGTGTATCCCAGGAACAGCTTAGAGTTGTAAATTGAGACTTTCAGTGCATGTTGAGAGGGATGTTGAACCAACCAGAAGGTACTGTATACATAATATTACTGCTGCAACTACCACTACTCATACTACTAAAACTAAGGCTGATGACATTAAGGTGAAATTGACAGGAAATATTGAGGGGGATGTTGAATTAAATTAAAACATGCAATGTGTATGCAAGCTGTCAAAAAGTGTATGAGCAATATCTCAGGAACTGCAAAGATTTTAAGTAGAAAATTTCATGGGATGTTGAGGGGGATGTTGAACTAATGAAAAGCCACTATGTGCATACTAGTTCTAGTAGAAGTACTGCCAGTAGTACTATTGCTACTAGGGCTACGTATATTAAGGTGAAACTTGCAGGGAATGCTGAGGAGGATGTTGAAATTAATCAAAGCACATTATGGACATGCAGGCTTTCAAAAGGACATATCATGAATATCCCAGGAACTGCTTTGGGTTTTCAAGGCACGTTGAAATGTTTAACTAATCAAAAGGCACTATGTGCATATTATTACTACTACTACTACTAATTTTCAGGGAATGTTGTGGCAGATGTTCAAGACAATGACTATAAGGTGGAACTTTCTGCGAGTATTAAGAGGGACTTTAAAATAAATGAAGCACACTAAGTGGATGCAGGTTATCAAAACAACATATTAGCAATGTCTCAGGAACAGACTAAAGTATTAAATTGAACAGACTAAAGTATTAAATTTCAGCAGTGTTATTGAGGGGGATGTGGAACTACATTAAAACACACTATGTACATGTGGATTATCATAAGGGTGTATCAGGAATTTTCCAGCAACGCCTTAGGGTATGAAGGTAAAAACTTCAAGGCTTCTAATATTACTGATACTATTGCTACACTTGAACTAAATCAGAATAATTTAAGTGCATCCAGATTGTTAAAATGGCATAGGCTGGATATATTAGGACAGGAATAAGGTATTAAATTCAAATTGTCATGGAAAGTTGGTAGGAATGCGAGACTAAGTTTAAACACACTATATGCCTGCAGGTTGTCAAAAGGGTGTATCAGAAATATTACAGGGATGACTGAGGATATTAAGTTTAAATTCTCAGGGATGTTACTACTACTACTGCTACTATAGAACTAAATAAAAAGATTTTAAGTGCTTCCATGCTGCGAAAATGACAGAGATGCAATATCTCAGGCACTGAATAGGGTATTAAGTTGAAATTTTCGAAGAAAGTTGAGGCGTATGTAGAACTGAATGAAAAGGCACTAGGTGCATGCTGGCTGTTGAAAAGGCGGATTAGCAATATCTCAGGAATGGCTGAGAATATTAAGTTGAAACTTTCAGGACTATTACTGCTATTACTGCTGCAGCTATTGCTACTAAGGAATTAAATCAAGCAACTTTAAGTACATTCAGGTCGTGAAAATGGCAGAGATGTAGTATATCAGGAACAGAATAAGGTATTCAGTAGAAACTTTCAGGGAAACTTTATGTTGCTATAAAACTAAATCAAAAGGCATTATGTGTCTGCTGGTTGTCAATAGGATGCATCGCCAACATCTCAGGAACGATTGAGGGTATGAAGTTGAAACTTTCGGGGATACAACTATTTCTACTGCTACTACTATTGAACTAAATTAAAAGGGTTTAAGTGCACCCAGGCTGTCCAAATGGCTGAAATTCAATGTCTCAGGAACTGAATAGGGTATTGAATTATGTATTTGTCAGGGAAAGTTGAAAGGAGATGTAAAACTAAATAAAAAGGTACTATGTGTATCCAGATTGTCAAAAGGATGTATTTGCAATATCCCAGGAATTGCTAGGGGTAACATTGGAACTTTCAGAGTATCTTATTGGGGATGTTGAGCTAAATAAAAAAATACTGTATTCATCTAAGTTTGCCATAAGCGCGTATTTGCGATATCTTTTGAACGGCGATCCATGGTCGATGACGGCATTGGACCAGGGGTAGAAACAGGATTGATTGGAAAAGCTGTAGAAAAGGTGCTACAAGATCAAGAGATCCAGGTTTGCCAAGAAGACAAGGTGAGGTCACAATTCCTTGGAATGTATAGAATTTGCTCAGAATGCTGGACTGAGCTGAGGCATTGAATAGATACTATTTGGAATGTGATTGGTGACGGTGGGCATCCGTGAACAAGTGCTAAATTGAGAGAGGAACTTGGAACAATATATGGGGGCGCCCACCCGCCCAGAGTCTCGGGCAAGTGACCCAAAAATTTGTGAAAAATTGAAATTTGCTCAGAATGCAGGGCAGAGCTTGGGCAGTGAATAGGTACTATTTGGAAGATGAACAAGACTTTAAACATTAGTGTGCCTGTTATTCCAAGCAAATTAATGGTGTCAATTCTAAATTCTTGGTTAGCTTTTCTAAGACCATAGGTGGGTGTGCCTTGTTTGCCTCTCATTCCAGGCAATCTAATGGTCCTATGTCAATTATAAATTCTTGGTCAACCTGTCCGAGACTTAAGGCAGGTGTGCCTTTCCAAAAACTAACACACAAGTATTTGTCCAATAAGAGAGTCATACTTACTCCCACCATTTACCCGTGCCGTTTAAACATTTTTGCCTCTCAATTACTTGGACTATCTGTATTGTCTTTTTTCTACAATTAGGCCTACTCAAAAAAACTTTTTGCACAAAATAAGTTTTTCAAAAAAAAAGTAAAGAACTCCATTAAACCAAAAACGAACAAAAATAGAATCAAATAATCTACCAAGCATACAACAACCAAAAATCAGTATCAATAAATAAATGAAACCCAAAACAAACAGAAATTTTAAACAAGTCAAACTCAAAACGAGCAGAAATAAATCTGAGTTGGGTTCTAAACCCTATGCTTTCTAAAAGCCAGAATATAATATATATTTTACTGAAAAAAATTCAAATGAATTTACAGAAAAAAATGGGCTTTGTCAGTTTAATATAAATATGCTGATATTTATTCCTTGAAATATTAATAATTTTTGATTTCTTAAAGTTATAAAAGTGAAAACATTTAAAAGAGTTTTTTTTCTGTAAAGTACAAATTATATTCTGGCTTTTAGAAAGCATAGGGTTTAGAACCCTATTCAGATTAATTTCTGCTCGTTTTGAGTTTGACTTATTTTAATTTCTGTTGGTCTTGGGTTTCATTTATTATTGATACTGATTTGTATCAGTGAAAATTGTAATGAATTGTAAAAATTCAAATGACTTTACTGAAAAAAAATGTGCATTGTCAGTTTAGTATACATATGCTGATATTTATTCTTTAAAATCTTAATAATTTTTGATTTCTTAAAGTTATAAAAGTGAACACATTTAAAAGAATTTTTTTCAGTAAAGTACAAATGATATTCTGGCTTTGGTTTAGAACCCTACTCAGATTAATTTCTGTTCGTTTTGAGTTTTGACTTATTTTAATTTCTGTTGGTTTTGGGTTTCATTTATTATTGATACTGATTTGTCGTAGTTGTATGCTTATTAATTATTATAAATTATCTGGTTCATTTTTTGTTAATTTTTTTTTATTAATTTTTGTTTGTTTTATATTGACATAGTCTTTTTCAGGGAGAAAGACTGAGCCTATTCTGAAATTAAACAACAATCCTTTACTTAAAAAATTGAAAGGGCAGTAGCCCTTTCAGTTTCCAATCGAATGAGCCCTTTTTGAAAATTTTACGACCACGATTTTTATAAAAACATTGTATGCCCCCAGGGCATAACTTACAACCCCTGCCCTGAGGGCTCTGGGGGGGGGTGTCATCCTCAAAGATGGCTATCTCAAAATTTCGATTGTATGTGTTTGGGGAAATGGTGGGCGTTAGAGGGGGGTTAGTTGCCCTCCAATCACTTTCGACTATTAAAAAGGACAATAGTCCTTTGAATTTTCAATTGAATGAGCCCTTTTTCAAGTCTCTACGACAAGGCTTTCAATAAAACATTATACAACCCCAGATAAGAACTTACAACCTTAGCCCTAAGGGCTCTGAGCAGACTCTCATCCTCAAAGACCTAATTTCTAGAACTTTTATCTACGTTGAACAAAATGGCTATCTGAAAGTTTTGATTGGATGTGTTTGGGAAAAGGGTGGTGGGCATGAGAGGGGGGTTAGTTTCCCTCCAATCACTTTTGATTATTAAAAAGGGCACTAGCCCTCTCAATTTCCAATTGAATGGGTCCCTTCTGAAGGGCCTCATGCCATAAAAACCTTATGAGCTCTATCCATAAAATCCTTAAATGTCCGCAGGGTATAACTTACAAACTTTACCCTGGGGGTTCAGGGGGGTTTGTCATCTTCAAATACATAATTTCCAGAACTCTCTACTACGTTGAACATAAGGGCTATCTCTAGACTTTGAGTTTGTTTTGGAAAATGGTGGGCGTGAGAGGGTTGCTCTCCGTTCACTTTCAGTTATTAAAAAAGGCACTAGCCCTTTCAATTTCCAATCAAAGGAGCCCTTTTTGCAGTTTCTGCCACAAAATTTCTATAAAAACCTTATATGCCCCAGGGTATAACTTACAACCCTTGCCCTGAGGGTTCTAAGGGGGTTGTCATCCTCAATGACCTAATTTCCAGAATTTTCAACTACATTGAAAAAAAAAGCTATCTCAAAATTTTGATTGGATGTGTTTATGGAAATGGTGGGTGTGGAAGGGGTGTTAGTTGGCTTCCAACCACTTTCGACTATTAAAAAGGGCACTAGCCATTTCAATTTCCAATCGGATGAGCCCTTCTCGAAATCTCTACGACAACTCCTTCGATACGAAGTGCCCTGGCCAAAACCAGAAAATAAATAATACATTGTGCCAACATCATTCTTTACTTAGGGGGATTACAATTGCGCTGCCTATGATTAGCCATGTCTTATGTCTACTGCAAAATACTTGATTTTCAGTTCAAATTCAATTCATCTTTAGTCCCCAAAACCCTGGGGAGAAGAAATATATCTAAAATTTGGGCTCCAAAATGATACTCTAAATTCGGTCTTACCAGTAATGGGGAATTCTATGCCGCTTGGGGAGACTAGAAAGTATTTCGGGAGGGTTAAGGTACGGAGTGGTCCCTTCTCTTGTCCCAAGTGTGGGGAGTCTGAAGATTTAGAACATTTTATGTGTTATTTTGAAGAACTGAAGGTACTTAGAAGGGAAACTTTTGGGAGGGATGCCATGGATAGAAGGTGTTTAGAAAATAAAATAGAACGTATTTGCAAAGTGGATATTAGAAATTGGGGAAATTTTGTGAGTGTGGGGATGAGACATAGGGAGGGTTTTCTATCGCAGTGTTATTTTCAAAAGTGCTTGAACTTATTATTATGTTTTTACATTTTAATGTATTTGTATTATCCATGGCCCATTGGGCTTTTGTGAGAAATATATCTTCATAACTTTCACTGAAAAAAAGGTACTAATGTTGTTGAGTAGAATAGTTTCAGACCTTTCCATTCGCCGAGTCAAAATTTGTGGTGTTGCTTTGACTTCTTCTTAAAAAGTTGTTCAAAGTTGCTAAAAAAAAAAAAAAAAAAAAAAAAAAAAAAAAAAAAAAAAAAATTCTTCCATATTCTCATTTGTTCTGAATTAATAAATAAATAAATGAAGCAAATTTGAAACATATAGTTTGACACATGGATGAAGCTGTATTTCAGCTATCAAAGTATAGCAAAATTATTGTGTTACATTGTAATATAAAAACCATAGAACTACATAAAATAACTTAACAAAAACTGCACAGAGAACATAAACCGTTAAACATTGCATAATCAAAATCAGAATGTTTTTGTTCAGAAGAAGTCATTTCCCTGGTACCGGGTACAGGTACTGGTATTTTATATGCACATTCCCTATATACTGGGTTAGGACCTTCTTTTTGACTGTTGGGACGTTTTTGTAGTGTTATTGATTGCTTTTTTGATTTGCCGTTTTTCTTATCACTTTGGGATGTTTGATTATATTTTAGGTAATTGCCCGTATGTATAGCTGTTAACAGATACTAATATATTTTATCGCTTAAATCTTCAAAAATAATGTTAAGCTTTAGTTGATTGCTTTCTAAATGGCCGTTAGTGCAAACCACTGCGTATAGATAATATAATAGTAAGGTCACAGCTGATGATTTTTAGCGCTTCATTCTCGGCGCGTACAAACAGCTCCTCCCATTTACTCTGACATTAGCGGGTTAGCATGTATTTGTCAGTCACTGAAAAATGGTGCGAATTTGTTGCCTATTTTTTGTAATTGCGAAAGCAGAAAGAAATTTGGTGAGCCGGATTTTTTTTTTGTGAACACTTGCATATTACGAAATAAAAATTTAAGAATCAGGAAATCGAGAGAAATACCTATAAGCAACTAGCAATTAATTGTTTTAGTAGTTTAAATATTTGATTATCTCTTTTTTTGAACAAAGGGGCGACATTTTTAAAACTTATGTTTGATTATCCTTAATGAGCTCTTTAGTGCTGCAGACAATAAAAATCAAACCAATATCAATAAATATACGTGATAAAAGGAATCGACTATATTTAATTTAGCTGCAAGTCTACATTCATGCCCACCACGTAATTTTTCTTTGAGAAAAAATTGATAAAACTTTGGAACTGAAATATCAATGCGAAGCGCCAAATTTCATAATCAAATATCATCCCGTTATGGCATTGTTCAAATAAAACTTATTTTTAACTTGATTATCGTTGTAAATTCATTTTTTGTCTTTCTTTCCATTCTTAAACCCATGTTATATTTACCTTTGGCATTATTACAGCCGACTATATATACGTTTATATAAATTTGTATGCAGTGTTACAGCCATACAAATTATTCTCCTTTCCTTTTTCATTCTTTAATAATAATTTCTGGTCGTTTTGAGTTTGAGTTATTGTAGGCTTCTATTTCTACTGATCTTAAGTTTAATATGGATCGTACAAACAGCTCCTCTCATTTGATATGCCATCAGCAGTTTAATTACCCTGGAACACGTATTTTTGCAGGAACTTTCACAAAATGCCTTTGAAACCAACTCGAGACTTCGAAACCTATTTTTAATTCCTAAAAACATCTAATAATAACATTGCACTACTAATTACCGATTTTCATGTATGTATTGGAATAAATTAATTTAAAATTAGTTTCTTCAAAATTTAGTGTTCCAACGCTGAAGCCAAGTTTGGCGTTCAAGAGAAACCTGACTTGTCCGTGACTTGTAGGCCTACCGTGAAAAATTGAATATAGCTTATGTTTATAGTTGTTGAAATGTTCTCCGGAGCACTTGCATCTCGGTCTGGGTTTTTATAATGGTTGAGATAGGGAAAGATCATACTGTCTATTATTTATATGCAGTGGTGCAAACACAGCTTGCCCTAAACGATAAATTTTATGTCTTATTTTCCCTAATTTCAGACAACAGAAAAAGCAAGTTTTTTAAGTTTTCAATTGTGAAATTCTGTCTATTTGAGTGTATTATAAAGAAGAACCTATAATTTTGCATACCAATGACAGTAAAATGAAACCTGATTCTTCAAGTTGGGTCAATAAAAACTTATACAACCAAATATATCTTGAGCAAAATTAACAAAATCCGGGAACTCCATATGCCGTCATGCAGTTTTAGCACTTCGTGGGTACCAAATTTGAAAATGAGGAACGTGTGTGAAACCAGTAGAAAATGAGCGAAAAAATATATCTGGATGAAGCTCTAGAAACTGTAACTTTCCGGACTACTTTAGCAAAAGACAAAGAGTACCATTACTTAGTAGTAAACTGGGTAAAAGAAAGAGAACTGTGAATCAATGTGTAAAATTACGTAAAAATATAACACTAAGACCTTGTTAATAACAGGAATAGAAAAGAATTTTTTTGTAATTGAATAGTTAAATGATCTAAGCTATGCATTAATATCTCCACCTAAGACTGTGTGGTGGTGCAGGCCTGGAATACTGTTGTGCCCTCTCGCTTTGGACACGGCGATATTACAGGTGTCTTATATTTCTCAATTAGATTTTATATCATTTTATTTACTTGTTTTACTTCACGTATACATGGTAGGTTATATTTACGTTATTCGTTATGCTACATATTTGTAATCCTTTTTTGATTTACATTGTATTATTTTTTTTCTCTTTTTATATTGCAGCCGGTACCGCTTCTACCAACCCAAATATTCATGTAACAACTGGCCGGAGAAATAACAAGTGGCTGACACCTAAGCCATACCACCAAATAGACTTTAATGCTTTTCTTGGAATAGTATTTGTTGATAAAAAGTGTTCAGCAAAAGTTATCTACAATATAATAAAAGATGCTGCTCGATGTGAACCTGGCCTAGACTATATTCAAACGCAATATATAGTAGGTTCAGATAATACTGTTGAAGGGTCTAAGGAATTTGAGGCAGAAGCTCGAAAACAAGAAGACGTCTTACGGAAATTCAGAAATCGCGACTGCAATCTTTTAGTGGCGACAGCAGTGTTGGAAGAAAAAGTTGAACTTCCGCCATGTCATCTAGTGATAAGATTTGACGTCCCGAAATCATATCGTGCTTACGTTGGCTCCAAATCCAGAGCTAAGGCTACTAATGCGCATTTCTTAGTGATATCTTCAAATAAAGAAACGCATACGTTCATGACTCAGCTTGCTCAATACCATAGCATAGAGAGAGTGCTAATTCGTCGATGCACAAATGATGATTACTGTCATGAAGATGATGTCTTATCAAAAATTTTGGATCCACCTATAACTCCGTATGCACCATTTGGTGAAGATGGTGCCAAGATTGTTGCAGATGATGCAATTCATTTGATTAATCGATATTGTGCTAAGCTACCTAGTGATATATTTACACGGTTAACTGCGTTGTGGACTATTGAAGAAAAAGTGTCAGATATGTCATCCGCAAGTCCGAATGAATCCCTCGAGTCATGCTGCTTAAACTCCACTACTCTTATCAAAGTAAAATCCCGGTACGATTATTTGAAAACCAAAGAGGTTCGATGTAGGCTAAGGCTTCCTATAAACTCTCCCCTCCGTGATGAAGTGGTTGGTCCGTGGATGAAGACGCACAATTCAGCCAAGAAAGCTGCTGCATTAAAAGCCTGTAATTCTTTGCATAAAATGTACGAAATTGATGACAATTTTCAGCCTATTACGAGAGAAACTGTTAATATTGATGTAATTGATGAAATAGACTATCTTGATGAAGAACTTAACTTAAATGAGGAAGCACCCCGACCAGGAACGACAAAGCGGCGCCAGTATTACTACAAAAGTACTGCTAGTTTTTTCAGGGACTGTCTACCTCAACCAAATGTTCGTAGTTACTTATACTGGCTCAAAATGGCAATGGTTGAGCCGTTAACTCCTGCTCAAAATACAAGAGGAAGAAGGATATACAAACCAGAAACGGCTTCTCAAGGTTTTGGTATTCTAACATCCAAACCCATTCAAAAAACTTGTCAATTTCCAGTATTCACTAGATCAGGTGAAGTTGAATTGAAAGTGGTTTATGTGCCTACAGAAATTTATCTAAATGAACATCAGCTTAGAATGCTGATGACGTTTCAGAGGTATACGTTCAGGAATGTCCTTAAGCTTGAGAAATACCCCATGTTTTTTGATTTGAATGGCTCTGTGCCAAATAAACTCCTTGTGGTACCTCTTTCTGGAATTGTGTCAGGGAATCCTTGCTTAGATTTCCCTTTTGTGTACAGAATTAATCAAGAGAGTGAGTCTAAACCTCGATTTCTGAGTGACTATGAGCGACGACGATTTCAATTTAATAAGGGTGATTTCATCGACGCAGTTGTTTATCGTTGGTACAGAGATCAAACTTGTCCTCAGTACTTTTACGTCGCAGAAATATGTTCTGACTTGAATCCACTTTCTGAATTCCCAGATGATAACTATAAAACATTCCGGGAATATTATTATAAAAAATATGGTATAAAAATTCAGAATTTGCGGCAACCACTTTTAGATGTCGATCACTCGTCAAGTAGATTGAACTTTCTTACTCCAAGGTACTTGAATAGGAAAGGCGTGTTGCTCCCAACGTCCAGTGAAGAGACTAAAAGACTTAAAAGGGAAGGGCTGCAGCAGAAGCAAATTCTTGTGCCTGAACTGTGTGTTATTCATCCTTTCTCTTCTTCTTTGTGGAGACAAGCAGTATGCCTGCCAAGTATTTTGTACAGACTGAATGGTTTACTCGTTGCCGAAGATTTTTGTCAAAGTGTTGGGATAGGGACCCGAATTGTTGATGAATGGGGAGAACTCCAGTTTACATGGAAGAAGAAAGACAAAACCGATTTGAATGGAGCGGGTTCAGATACTGCAGCCTCGGTCTTGGACACGGTCGAAGAAAAAGATGAGAAAATGGAAGAGAAACAAGAAGACAGCCAGGACTCTGTTGATGGAATAGGGATGTGGAATCCTGAAATGGCCGAAAATATCCCAGCTGAATCGGAAGAGTATAAGCTTCTTTTAGAAGAAGGCTATTTCCTAGAAGATCTCAAGTTAGCTAATTTAACTATGATTGATGGACTTGGCGACAGTGGGTTTGAAGGCAGTGATGGAAAGGGATGGGATGTTCCAATCAGTGGCATTGGAGACAATATTGGAGCTCCGAAAGTAGATGTCTCGTGTTGGGAACCTCCTGAAAAAGTAAGTTCAGCTTAAATTATTCTTATTATTTAATGAAGTAATCTAAACAAAAGATCTAATGACCTTATGACCTTAAAGCCTAATGACCTTAAAAAAATAAAACAAAAACCAATAAAAAAAAAAAGACTTCACTGGTATTTTCTCATAAAAAAGGCCTCCTCACAGAAAACTGAGTTGCTACTACTGCTACTCCAGGCTAAACCAGCTGTACATATAAGTAAATTGGTACAATAAGTAAATTCAGCTTGATCGGTTTCAATATTTAATCAGGTAGTTGGAACTCTATGAAATTGTCAGTTTTACTGGCTTTGTTATCAATATTAAGTATGTTATGATTGTCATAAAACTGGGGAAAATGCATGAAAATTAGTAAAACTGCACCAAAATTGGCACAAAACTGCATAAAAACTCAGTAAAATCGTCAAAACTAGTATTAATTACAGGCATAAAAACATCATTTCTGCATATTTTGCTCTTCAGCTTCATCATATGTATTACTTCAAAGCCAACACTTAATATTAAGGTGGCAGAAAGTGCCACTCCTCCCTCCCTCCCCCCCCCAAAAAAAAAAAACAAAACGACTCTTATCTCTTTTAAAATGAGAATGAATATTCCAAAACTGGTAGTTCAGAACAAATAGTATAGGAGAGGTGGTAGAAGGGGAAACTGACGCTTGTCCCTGAAATAAAGAATCAATGCCGTCTAGCGTTAACCAGCTAATAATAATAATAATGTTTTATTAAAGCTTTTTTACAGCCATATACAAAACAAAAAAGAAAAGAAAAAGGATAAATAAAATGAAGACATACTAAAATCACTATCCTCTTAATCAACATTCATACCTTTCAATGCAAAATTTACCACACTTACTACTGTCTGTGGTGAATCTGAACTTAAAATCCTCCGAAGTAGCCAATCATTACCCTCTTTCAAAATTTCTCCCCTTATGTGAGAAAGCCGCCGGCATCGCAGGAGAAAATGACCCAGCCCAAAACCAATCTCACCACATTTTAGACAAGTACGCTGCGTTTCTGGACGTTCTCTATTTTTCCAAACTTCTTTTCCTTGTATTAGTAGACAATTGGCTCGAAGCTGAATCCACGTTTTCATATACTTACTAGGTAATCCCAGCTTCAAATATGTCTCCTGTCCATAGATCCGCTTTATATCTCTATACAAAGTAAGACTAGTCGACTTATCTAAAGCTGTCCACCAAAGTTGAATTTCCTGATCGTGCAATCTTGCTTGGAATTCCTTTCTGAAGTTTTCTTGATCTATTGGTCCCTGTCCTCCAGTCCACGCGTCTGAAAAGCCTGTTACCTGTAGTATTTTTCTGGTCTCTGCTATCCAAGTGGTTTTACTTTTTTGGGTGAGGAGATCTTTATAAGCAGCCAAAATAAGTCTTTCCTCGGGTAAATTTAGGATTTTGAGCCAAAACTTGATCATCTGTATCTTTCTTCGTATTTTTAAACTGTAGATGCCTAGGTCACCTTTCAATACTAGAGAGTGAGTTGTTTTATGCAGCCCATATGCATGCCTGTAGTATTGTAGTTGTAGAGTTTCTAATCCTTGTGCAGTCTGGTAGCCCCAAATTTCTGCCCCGTAATGCAGCATGGGTAAAACTTTTGTGATAAATATATGCTTATGAAGGCTGGGATCGCTTATTCCTGTTGTAACGTTGCTTCTGTAAATACCGAAAAGTGCATTTTTCCCTTTTGTCGTAGTTGCTGATATATGTTGTGTCCATTTACCATTACGAGTTACTGTAAAGCCTAAATATGTTGCTTTCTCTTCTATTTTTAAAATTTGACTTTCCAAATAAAACTTTGGGGGCAGCTCTGGTTGCTTTTTTTTAAATATCAATATTTGACTTTTCGATAGATTTGCCTTCAGTTTCTTTCTCTGCAGATATTCTGCTAGGATATTCAGTAGAGATTGTAGATTTTCTCAGAATCAGCCAGTAAAATTATGTCATCTGCGAATAGCAACATTGAAAGATTCAAATTTCCAAGACGAAGTGTTGGTGCCCATTGGCGTTGGAAAAATTGCACTATATCATTAATAAATATACAAAATAATTTTGGAGATAAAGTAGTTCCCTGTAAAGCTCCCTTACTTACAGGAAAAGAGGAAGAGACACCCTGTTGCGGAATTTTCACAAAACTTTTAGTCCATGAGTACATCGAAGCTATTATATTCATAAAATGATGTGGTAATCCAATTTCACTCAAAGCTTCAAACAACAAAATTCTTTCTACGTTATCAAACGCTCTCTGTAGGTCTATAAGCTCAGCGTATAATTTACTATTTCCTTTATAATATTTTTGTATCATTGCATTTAAAATGAATACTCGGTCCACTGTTGAGTATCTCGGTCTGAATCCACCTTGTTCTTCATTTAGAATACTATTCGCCTCCATCCATTTACCAAGCCGTTTGTCCAAAATTTTTCCCTCACTGTTTAAAAGACTTATAGGTCTATAGTTTTCATGAACGGCGGGGCTACCTGTTTTAAATAGGGGAAATACGAGTGAAGTCTTCCAAGCTAGTGGCCAATGTGTCGTAGATATTACTAGGTTAAAGAATGATGTTAACACGGGGATGATGATATTCCCTATCGATTTAAATATCTTAACTGGGATTCCGTCTGGCCCAGGTGCTGAGCCCCCTCTCATCTTTTGCAGTGAATCATTGATTTCTTCTAGGGCAATGGGTTCAAAGAGGGCGTAATATGTTTCTCTAAGAGGGAAAGATCTTGTTCGCAATATGCTTGCTTTATCCTTTCCTCTAGTGTGTTGTTCGTTTTTTCTGCATCTTTCTGTTGTGATTGAAAGTAAGATGGCCATGTTTCCGGTGGTGGAATTTTCAGGGAATCGTGTCTTTATTTATTGGATGATATATTTTTCAACTTATTACAGAACTATTTGCTGTTGCTTTCTTTAAAAATATTACATAAAGCTGCCTGTTGCTGAAATCTGTATTATTTCTTTTTATTTTTAATTAGTTTTTTTATGCTTTTTTCTTGCTTGCCTATATTCTGTTAGCGCAATATTTTTTTCCTCTTCCTCTCCCAAGAATCTTTTTACTGTAAGGAGTAGAATAATCAGGTTTGAACAACTTTCTTTACACTCTTGGTCATAAAAATCTTTCTGTTTCTCTTTTCTTGATTTCATAGGTGTTAGCACATTACTTACAATTCCCATAAGCCTTTCAACTACTTCATCTGTTTCTGATTTCGGTAATTCCATATCAGACCTTAACTGGCTCATTTCCTCTAGCACTGCTTTATTAAGAAAAGACCTTTGTACAGACAACCATTATTCTTTCGAACATTTGTAATAAATCCGGGGTGGAATTTTTGGCTTGTTTTTTCTTTCATCTTTATCTTAAACCTGTATCCTATTTTGAGTCATTGTTGACCTTTTATGTCCCTATTCTTTCGTCTCATAGTTTAATTTAATTGGGAAATGATCAGATCCAGACTGATGGATTACTTTTACATTAAGAGATTCAGCCTCAAGTCCCGTGTCCACCAGTACATAATCAATTAAACTAAAACTAGGTCCAGAAACGCAAGTGTACTCACCCAAATCACCATCTTCTCCAAATCTACCATTCCCAATCGCTAGCCCATGACCTCCGCACAATGCAAGCAGCTTCCTCCCCCATGAATTAATTCTTCTTTGTCAATCCTGGATACTTCGTGGGATAAAGTAAAGTGAAGGTATCATCTCACATAAAGGGTCATCTTCATCTGAAACAAAATCTACATTTAATTCTTTTTGTACGGAAGTATATGCGTTAAAATCACCGGCCAGAAAAACTGAATTACTTGGGTAATGAAATTTAACTGAATTCAACTCTTTCTCTAATATATATCATGTATCCTTAATATAGTATCATTTATTTTCTGGGGAAACATATACATATCCAAAAATAAACCATTTTCCCAGAAATGTTCCGCGCAACCTAATCAAGTTTTCAGATTTACTTGACAGACGACGCAAATTTTTGAACATGTCACTCTTTACTAGTAGAACTAGTCCTCCATAGTTTCTATAGTTTAGCGATATAGCCCTGTCCACTCGAAAAACTTCGTATGCACGCACTATAACATCTTCCTCTGGCAACAACCATTTCTCTACAAAACACGTCACCATTGCTGTCAAAACTGAATTATTTAAACACAACTCTCTCTTGTTTCTTAAACCTTGTATATTCCATGTGACTAAGGACAGTTTTTGTATATGGTTTGTATCCTATCCAGTAAACACGAATGGTGGCTTTTCGTGAGGCATCTGTGACCACCGGTTTTTCGGTTTTTTGTCCATTTTTGAGCCACTGTTCGCTCTTACACTTCTTTTTCCTTGTTTGTGGTCATCACTGGGGCTTTTAATAGAATCTAAAGTTCTTTTCCCTTTTACCGATCCTTCGTTTAGCCGGCTACCGCCTCGTGTGGCAGGATCCGCAGCAGTCATTGGCCTTTCGTAGAGAGTTGAATCACTATCGCTAGCGTTATAGTACAGTCAATCTAGCGTCAAATAGGACTCGACCGCAAACAAATTGCAACAGAAATGTTTTTTACACCATCTTCTAGAGAAAAAAAAAACTGTACAACATGTCAAAAGTTGAGAAGCCCAGTGGGGTGCAAAATAAGTGTTTTTTAGCGTTTTCCGTTTTTTTTCTTTTGTTGTTTTTAGCGGAAATTTTTTGTTATCCTAGAGCTTAGCATTTACTTCATGGGAGACATGTCTCTGAACTAGTTTTGTGTGCTGAATTCGAATATCACATCAGATTCAAGTTATGTCCCACCGTTAGTGTTTTACATTCATCACCAAACAAGAAATTCGTATTTCGTGGCCATATTTCCCTTTTTTCCCTGCCAGTGATTACACCTGTGTGTACTCTACCTTGATGTTCATCGCAGACCAAGCTAAACGCCATGGATTCGCCCCAGTCGTGACCTTCGATCAGCCATTGTGGTGGAAAGCTATGAAAATGGTTGAGGCTTCTGAACCAGGAAGTTAGCTCTCAGCAGTAGTTCTGAAACTCGGTGGGTTTCACACAACCATGAGCTTTATTGGATGCATAGGATACACAATGGAAGGATCCGGTCTCCGCGAAGTCCTGGAACTTGCATATGCCCCAAACACTGTTCCCCATCTCCTAAGTGGAAAGGCTATTTCACGAGCTGTTCAAGGTCTCTTGCTAGTTGATAGTGCTCTACATGCCGTGCTGCTCTTCGAGTTATTTGACGATGATCCCTGTTCAGAACCTGAAACAAAGTTAGGCACCAAAGAAGTTGCAGACCTTAAAACACTATACAGCAAGCTAATGAATAGAGAGGCAACAATGACGGAGGTTGAAGAAAATTCTGCACTCAAGCGGATCAAAGGTTTCGTTGACCAGAAGATACTTGATCTGTATCAGAACAGAACTTCAAAGCTGTGGTTTCAGCTTATGAATATGGTTGGGATACTTCGTTATTTCATCAAAGCTGAGCGGATGGGGCTTTGGGACTTACACCTAAAGTCTGTGTCTGAAATGCTACCTTTTCTTGCGGCATGTGGTCACAACAACTATGCCAAATCGTGCCAAATATACTTTCAGAAGATGGTGAAGCTTGAAGAAACCCATACTACTGTTCATAGTTCATTCCAACAAGGAATGCACGTCGTCAGACGATCTGATCGCTATTGGGCTGGCTTGTCGACGGATCTAGTTATTGAACAAGAGCTTATGTGCTCGTTGAAAACAGCAGGCGGACTGACTAGGGGTACGGGCATGACCGAAACCCAGAGGTCGCTGTGGGTTTTAGCACGCCCAACCTGCTCTGCTGTTAACCTCCTAATGGAAGATCTGACGCATATTCTCTATGGGACAAGCGAGCAGCACAAGGAGAACGCAGGCCCCAGACAAGAGCGAGACTTCAAGGATACGCAGGCGATGGTCACGTACTTTGAAAATGGCTCACCATTCGGAGGGGATACCCAGCTTAGAAGCATTGCTACCGGTTTGACTGCATATGAATCTGCAAACGTTGACTGTGCGAAGGCTGTCGGGCTAAAAATCCTTGATGCTTTGACTAGAAAAGGGGCGAAGTATTTTGTCTTCCGAAGAAAGGAACAGGCAGTCCATATAACAACAGAGCAAACAGCTGGAGGAGATCACAAGCGACTGGATCCAGCTTTGCTATTCCAACGCTTCATTGCGTTAGCCAAAAGGACAGGACTTCCTGAATCAGAGTGCTTCCGGTACGAACTTTGTTCGTATCCCGCTGCTCTGTTTGACAGCTCATTTATGCCGAGAGTGCCGAACAAGGCCGAATTCGCCAAGGCCATTGCACTTGCATGCAAACTCAGAGAAATTCCGTGTGTGCTGAACGACGGGACACACTACGTACTTGACGGCGGATCTCTATTGCACCGAGTCCCATGGATAAAAAATGACACGTATGCGAGTATCATACAGAGCTACTCTCTGTATATTTTGCAGAAGTACCCAGGCGCAACTGTTGCTTTTGATGGGTATGATAGTGGACATTCCATCAAAGATATGGCCCATTCGTATCGTAATCGAACGATTGGTCGCGAGGTTTTCTTCACGAATGACATGCGTCTGAAAGTTAAGAAAGAAGAATTTCTCGGGAACATGAAAAACAAGTCAAGATTCATTAGTGCGCTTGCAGTTCATCTCCGGCAAAAAGGGTATTTTGTAGTCCAAGCCCCCAGTGATGCAGACGTGCCTATTGTAAAAGCTGCTATCGAATCCGCTAAACAGAAGGTAACTGCCGTTATTGGAGAAGATACGGATCTTCTGGTCGTTCTCTGCTACCACTGTGATGTCTCCACTAACAAGGTGTACTTCTCCCCAGAGCCAAAGAAAAATAAAGAGCGAAGGTGCTGGGATGTTCATGAAATGAAAAAAAGATTAAGCCAAGAAGTATGTGGTCTGATCCTCTTTGCCTATGCATTCCTTGGGTGTGATTCTACATCACGTGTCCACAACATCAGAAAAGGTCTTACCCTGAAAAAAGTGATAGAAGACGAAAGTTTTCGAGCATCTGCCAAGGTCTTTATGAAGAAGGCAGCAACAAAAATCGAAGTAAAGGAAGCCGGAGAAGACGCACTTCTTATAATATATGGTGGAAAGAAGGGGGAAATCTGAACGAGCTTCGAAAGCAGCTCTTCGAAAGAAAGCTCGTCACAGCAACGGCTTTTGTTCACCCAGAGCAGCTACCTCCCACATCAAACTCTGCAGCATTTCACAGCTATAGAGTTTACTTTCAGGTACACGCCTGGAATGACAACCGTAATCTAGAATTGGACCCTCAAGAGTGGGGCTGGAAGGACCGAAATGGTACATTATACCCTGTGATGACGGACCTACCCCCAGCACCTCCCCAACTTCTTAAGATTGTTAAGTGTTCCTACCGTTCAAACTGCACCTCTGCTCGGTGCAATTGTGTCAGAAACGGCATGTCTTGCACTCTGGCGTGCAAAACTTGTCAGGGAGCAGAATGTGATAATTCTCCCAAATCAGAAGATCTCATCGACGATCTCGACGACGAAGTTTCAAACTACAGTGCCAGTGATTAGTGTCGCAAGTCATTTGAAAAGTTGCCTGGCTTTTACCAATGTGATTTTTGTTACCTGTGATTTTAGTCAGTTAATACATTAAGAGATGATTGATTATTTTGAAGAAACCTTTTGGTGATGAATGTGAAACACTGTCGGTTGAACATATCCTTGATCTGATGTGATATTCGAGTTCATCGCATAAAACTACTCAAGAAATGTGGTCAAACGACTATGTTATAATAGAATCGCGAACTTCGTGAATGGTGATGAATGTGAAACACTTTTGGTTCACCGTATCTTAAATCTGATGTAATATTTGAGTTCAGCACATAAAACTACATCAGAAATGTGTTTCCCATGAAGTAAACTCTAAGCCTTGAGAAAATCGAAAATTTAGGCTTAAAAACGAAAAATAAAACACAAAACGCTAAAAAACACTAATTTTGCACCCCGCTAGGTTTCTCAACTTTTGATATGTTGTACAGTTTTTTTTTTCTATAAGATGGTCTAAAAATCATTTCTGTTGCAATTTGTTTGCGGTCAAACCTTATATTGACTGTACTATTACTACTTTCTATGTCCGAACAAGAGTCTCTATCACTTGAAGGGGATCGTATGTAGGCCCGACGAGGAATAGAATCCCTTTTTGAACTATCAACTCCGGTCGGTTGCTGACCATTTGCCGATTCTGCAGCCTCCATGACCTTTTTTTTATCAAAATCATAAGAAAACATCTGGTTGTCTATGTAAATTTTTGTACCACGCAATTTCAATGCTCTGTTTTCACTTATAGCTTGGGTTATCAGGGGTCTTAATGCTTTTCGGGCCTCCCTTTCCTCTGGTGTATAGTCTGGGGTGACTGAAATCCCATTTCTTTTAAACAGTTTAGCATTGCGTAGGACAGCATCACGAGTCATTTTGGAAATGAATTTATCAGGGATAGTACGGGGATTCGAGGGTCCTCTCTGTCGAAGAGCATCTCGCATTTCATTTTTTGATAGTGAAAGGTTGGTCACAGAATTCTAAATACATACTATAATGTCCTCACTTAGTTTAGAGTTCGGATTATTTGGATGCGGCATCCCATAGAACATAAGATTGGTTTGTTTTAGTTCCTTTTCCAATCTAAAATTTATCTTACGTGACTCCTTTAAGTCACTCTTAATTTCTGCGATTTCTTTGGATGTCTTTACTTGATTTATGGCAAAGTCCTGCAACTTAGATTCTATCCCTGCCAAAATTGATTGTGCATTTTGAATGCTTTTCGTCAGATGTGGAATATTTGAAACTGCTTTTTTTTTATTTCCCCTAAAGTCTGGGCAATGTCCTGATCTCCCATCATAACTATCAAAAGACTTAAAACGAAAAATTACTCGCAAGGGGGGCTATTGTGCAAACAAGTACGGCCCCCCGGTTTCCAACAGTGCAAGTGTTCAAAATCTTTCTTCAAATGCCAAATCCAATCCAGTCAAAAAAAATCCAATCTCCGATATTTGAATGCCTTCAGGTAATTGCGTAAGATTCAATCCTTTACGAAATATTTGTGACCTTCACTGGCGGATGCTGAATGAGAACTATGAGAAATATGAGAATTGATAGAATTAAATGTGAACTAAAAATATTAACTATGCATGCGCCTTGTTCATATCTTCTTTTTATTTCTGCTTTACATAGGGCTGTAGACAAAACAACTTCTTTTTCCAAAAGAGAACATTAGTTACATTTATGCAAATTAATTTTTGAACTGTCACGCTTTGTAGGCCCCAACTTAGGGTAGACCGACATAGCTTCAACTTGCGTAATCATTAGTACACTGTTTAAAATCTTGAATGCAAATCGTTTCATGGCGGTAACTATTGATAGGGTTGTTTTGAAATTCGTAAATTTTTCATATTTGGAATAAGAGACAGATATTTTGAGATCTATGTATTATTGTAAAAATCTTATATTTTTAGTTTCAGTGTCAATTGACAAGGGTCGCTCTTTGCTTACTGTTAGAGTAATTGTTCTAGTCAAGGAATGGCATTTTAAAACCTTTGAAAAGTTTAAGCAACTTTTTTTTCATCATTACCTAAAGTCATTTATTGGTATATACTAGAATAAATTCCTTCTCAGGCAGAAAACGATAGCTCAGATTACGCTAACTCAGATATTGGTGATTATGTATCTGATGAAGAAGAAGACATTATTGAAAACAACTATCGTTACGCAAATGAAAACGATAATGAATTTGGTCCCAAAATGGTGACAAGAGGTGATACAGCAGAAGCAGTCGAAGATCCCTTATCGATCTTCAAAAAGAAGACAACATGTTTGATTGAACCCTCAGAACACACAGGTATTATGAATATGTTTTTTCGGTTCTGGTGATCAGTGAATAGCATCCGACTTTATAATGACAATATGCTATTAATGACTTATATAAATGGCCTTATATAATACATTTTTAGCCCTTGTTTTATATAGTTAATCTTATTTTGCAGAAGGGGCAAGGTTTTTCTGTTGTTATAGAGAGTAGCTCTCGATTAGAAAGCTTGAATTTCGTTGTGACTACCCATTTCTGTTGTCGTGGGAATACCAGGATTTGTCAATTTTGGGATTTTGTTATTATTGCAGAAGAATGGCACTCTTGGGTCACAGTTGCTACATGTAGCTGCCATTTGTCTGTCCTGATTCTAAGACAGAGTTTTACAAAAAAATTAAAAGTCTGAAATATACCTTTATGTAGAATGATGTATGTTGACATGAATAATTGATATGAATATTGATGATAATATACCATTAGTCAAATGAATAATCTGTTAACTTATTGATTCCGATTTGATAATTGGGTCACCATTAGTTAATTAAACAATTAGAACTACTTTTACTTACCTTGCTTCACATCAGCAGTCAGAAGCAAAACTTCTGCAATAGTAGAGCACTTGAGAATTCCCCTTCAAACAAGGAATTTGAGGACTAAACCTCTTAGAAAAGTGTTAGAAATATGGGACACGCTAAGGTCTGTATTATTGGGAAATACTCCATATTTGATCTTAAAATCATTCAAATCAAAATATGTCATTTCGTATGAAACTCTGTTTCAAACCTGAGTTTTATAAGTTGACAGGCCTTGTTTTTTAAAGTGCAATAAAAATAACCATTTACAGTTATGAATCGTTGTAGAAAAGTTGCACTCTTTCGCCACATTTGCTAACTGCAGCTGACAAACTGGTTCTAAGTAAGTTTTACAGAACGATCTTCGGGACGATAGTTTATAGTCGAGACGTTCTTATGGAAGATATGTATAGAATTGTATAATTACTTCTCACAATATGCAAATTGCCACAATGTCTATAGGGGAGAATTTTGAGTGTTTACTTAAGCGAACCGAAACAGATTCCTCTGTGTTTTAACCCCTGTCCTCCTTGAAAAGAGTGTCTGAACAATCGCTGTGACTTTCATATACCTTATTAAATAAATTGGAGGATTACTGAAATGTGTTAGTCGCATAATTGAATTAAAATTAATAAATGAAAGAAAGATAAATTTCAAAATACAGTAAATTGTAAAATTGTTCCCCGTCAACTCATCGCATCTTATATTAGACTATTGAGCATTCATTTCGTACTTGATAACATGGCATGGAGGGGGGACTCCGTTATATATTCCCTTGGGCTGCTTCAAATATTTGGAATTTGACTATTATACGATAGCCATAATTCATAATTGTTTTAAGATATGCTATTCTCAAAATAAAATTTGATAAAAGTTCAAATGGTTAATTTTAAGTTTGAGACTGCAAAAAAAAAAAAAAAAAAAAAAACTTGAAACATTTAAGGATAATATTAGTGCCTATGCATGTGTAATGTAAACAATTGAAAACAAATCTCTTCCATTTTCCTTGGAATGCAGTGTCTTCCTTCATCTAATCCGTCTATAATAAGTCGTCTTCTTCAGATTCATAAGAAACGTTTTGTGAGTGTTCCGTTTTTTTAAAAGCTTTTAGAGTAAAATTTGGTCCTAATTGTTTCAGGTCCACAAAGGTAAACTTTAAATGCCTTAGTAGTAAAAAATCAATTTAAAAAAGACGTCTGATTTGTATTAATAATTGAATTTCAGTTTTACCTCCAATTCCCAGTCCCAATCCTATTTTTTCTAGGCGGCGAAGAATGGGGTGCAGTAATATTTGAAGCTAATAAGTTAATGCTGACAATCTCATCAGTGGAGTTCAGATTCCATTAGTTTTAGGGAGTGGGGCAGTCTTCAAACTCTAGAACGGGACTGGAAGGGAGGCGTCTGCCCTCCCCCCATAATTCTGGTTCGTAGTTCTTTAAGGGTTCCTAAATCTTTAAAGTAGGAATTGTGTGAGAGTAAGAGCTTTAGCTGCACGGTATATTTTTCTATTGACTGATAAAATATCTTTAAACCGAAATGGTTTTCTTTCTCTGTTAATATTTTGTTGTTGTAAAAAACCAAGGACAGTGGAATCTGATTGTTTGAATTAGTTAAGTGAAAACTTACACCGCTATATATATTTTATAAAATTGGGAAAAATAGGGATTTTCCTTTTAATAGAAAAGGGCTAAATGGCAGTTTTCAGGAATAGTGGGCGCCAATTTAAAAAAAAGTAACGTGGGTGAAAATCTGAAAAAAAAACTAAAAACATATGGTACCAAACAGCCTAAATCGTATAGCTTTCTTTTATAAGTGTAGTTGTTTGGGAACTAGTAGTTTCCTAGTGTTTGAGGTTTTTGGACAGAAAGCGTTGTCAGATTTTACTAACTAGTTTTATTTATTTACTTTTACGATTCGAAGTGGTAACGCTGAAGAAAATATGAAACTACCCTAAAAAACTTAGGATTTGAGACAACCAAAAGAAAATCTTAGGAAATCATTGTTTTGATGAATAAATTTAAGATGGATCGAAGAACCAAAAATCTTTTTACTTGACGGCTTTGGTACTTTTGGGTTAATATGCAATTCCGAAGAAGAATTGAATATAGGTAGGGCCGCTTCTAGAAATTTGTTTGGGGAGGGGGATACAAAAAAACTTTAATATACGCATCAAAAATGAGTTTTTATGCATTTATTACGTTTTTATGAATAGGACAAACATTTTGAAGGGGGAAAGAGGTGTAGCACCATGCTCATGTTTCTATTTACATAGGCAATTCTTTCTTCTAAACTTTTTAATTAGAAGACAAGACAAAATGCCTGTTTATTTTCGCAATCATTCATTTATTTTTTATTTTATTTACAATCCCTATCTCAGTCATTTTTTTCTAAAACCAAGAATTTGGTATAAAATATATCTACGCAATAAGTGGACATTGAGATCAGGGTGGCAGCGGTAGCGCCCTACACTATTAGAATCTCCTTGTCTGAAACCTCTAAAAAGGAATTTTACAGTCCCTCGGCTTAAACAACAAAGAAGATACATTGACTTGAAAAACAAGGAAATTGTTCATTATCAGTAGTAAGGCATCTATTGATTGAAAACTTACATTGAAACTTACACCTGAGACAATAGGCACCACGAAACTTACATTTAAATATATATTGGAATTGCGCAAGAAAAACCCATGCCTGAGACATTAATATAATGCATGTTATGAAACTAAAGTCGAGGTTTTTTTAAACTTGGCAAGGTATAATGTGGTCATACATGTTTTGAGAGTATGGTCGTAATAATATAATTTAAGCAGACAGGTTTTTTTCTGTTATTGTTGTCAATTGCACAATGAATGTACGTCATGAGTTCACGTGCACATTCTTAAAAAACTGGTATGTTCTATAGTAGTCAAACATGTTTTGGGGGCATGCACGAAATTATGTAACTCAACCATAGTGGGTTTTCGAGGTAACATCCGTTTTTTATTCGTCCTTGAAATATCGTATAAAATGTTCATGCATTGGAATATAATTTTCATTATGTTTTAACATATCGAGCATAGTACGTACACTGGATTTTATTAACTTTGAAACAATGGATATTTCTATTTTCAATGTGAGTATAGTTTACTGAATTTATTTCCAGATAAATGGTATTTTACCAGTAAATTCAAATTTCAGGTGGACTTAGCCCCCTCCCCTCCAACAATACATAACTTTAAAATACGATAAGTATATTTGATAAAAGATGTTAAATATGCTTGTTTCCATTGTGCAAAGAAAAAACACCCTCCCCTAGTGTTTTGTTAGAAGCAAAGTTCTGTACTTTTATATATTTCGTTCAAAATGTGGCTTTTCCTTGTTGTGTGTTTGTTTAAGGTATTCCGTCTTTTTCTGATCTACCTAAAGACATTTGTGTCTTATCTTGTTAGGGAGAGTGACAATTTCCAAACAACCTTTTATATGTTCATTATCTAGAATTATAATTATTACCATATGCCAAAGCATAGTGCCAATAATTTCCTTGAGAAAAGAGATTCTTGCTTTGGTCAATTAGGTGATAATGAAGCCTTTGAAATGTTATATATGAGTGATGTTTGAACAATGCCAACAATTTAAAATAGGGTCTAGCCTTACCGTACACTAAACTCGGAATTGACTTTATAAGGCAAATTATTTTATGGCAAGATGTTTTTTGAAATCTCCCATCCCCCCAAACTCAAAATTTTCCAAAATTTTACTTTAGAACCCTTTTTTTAAATATTTCTAAAGTGCTAATAGATATAGACTCCTACAAATATCAGAATCAGCTTTATAGGCCAAATTATATTATGGGGAGATGTTTTTGAAATCCCCCTTCCCCCCAAAATCAAAATTTTACTTTAGAAGCCTTTTAAAATATTTCTAAAGTGCTAATAGATATAGAGCGCTAGAAATATCAGAATCGGCTTTATAGGCCGAATTATATTATGGTATGATATTTTTGAAATCTCCCATCCCCCCAAACTCAAAATTTTACAAAATTTTACTTTAGAACCCTATTTTATAAATATTTCTAAAGTTCTGTTAGATACGGACTCCTACAAATATCAGAATCGGCTTTATAGGCCAAATTATTTTATGGCAAGATGTCTTTGAAATCCCCCTTCCCCCCAAACTCAAAATTTTACTTTAGAAGCCTTTTAAAATATTTCTAAAGTGCTAATAGATATAGAGCGCTAGAAATATCAGAATCGGCTTGATAGACCAAATTATTTTATGGCAAGAGGTTTTTTGAAATCTCCCATCCCTCTAAACTCAAAATTTTCCAATACTTTACTTTAGAACCCTTTTTTTTAATATTTAGAAAGTGCTAATAGATATAGACTCATACAAATATCAGAATCGGATTTATAGGCCACATTATTTTATGGACTGATATTTTGAAATCCCCCTCCACCCCAAACCAAAAATCTTAATTCTGAAGCCTTTTTAATTATTTCCAAAGTACTAATAAAAATATTGTGTTAGAAAGATCAGAATTCGATTTATAGCCCAAATTATATTATGGCAAGATGTTTTTTGGCATATCACATCCCTCCAAACTAAAAATTTTATTTTAGAAGCCTTCTTAAATATTTCCAAAGTGCAAATAGATACAGGGGGCTAGAAATATCAGGATTGACTTTATAGGTCAAATTATATTATGAGGAGATGTTTTTGAAATCCCCCTTCCCCCCAAAACTCAAAATTTTACTTTAGAAGCCTTTTAAAATATTTCTAAAGTGCTAATAGATATTGAGTGCTAGAAATATCAGAATTGAATTTATAGGTCCAATTATATTATGGCAAGATGTTTTTGAAATCCCCCTTCCCCCCAAACTCAAAATTTAGTTTAGAAGCGTTTTTAATTATTTCTAAAGTGCTAATAGATATAGAGTGCTAGAAATATCAGAATTGACTTTATAGGTCAAATTATATTATGGGGAGATGTTTTTGAAATCCCCCTCCCCCTCAAATTCAAAATTTTACTTTAGAAGCCTTTTAAAATATTTCTAAAGTGCTAATAGATATAGAGTGCTAGAATTATCAGAATTGACTTTATAGGCCAAATTATATTATGGCAAGATTTTTTTGAAATCCCCCTTCCCCCAAACTCAAAATTTTATTTTAGAAGCCTTTTTAATTATTTCTAAAGTGCTAATAGATATAGACTCCTACAAATATCAGAATCGGCTTTATAGGCCAAATTATTTTATGGCAAGATGTTTTTTGAAATCTCCCATCCCCCCAAACTAAAAATTTTACAAAATTTTACTTTAAAAGCTTTTCTTTTTAAATATTTCTAAAGTGCTAAGAAATAGAGTGCTACAAACACCAGAATAAACTTTAGAGGTCAATTTATCTGTAAAAGAGGGCTTATTATTTCCTTACTAAATTTTTCTTCTTTTTTAAGGATGTGGAGGTGGATTCATACAAGTACCCTCCCTCCGAAAAGAGACCGAGATGGGGTGATATCACATCGATGCAAGCTGCAAGACCATCAATAATCAGATATGTTAGCTCCATTGCATGTTCTCTGGACCAGCTAGGAGCCTCTTAAGCCAGTGTCAGCTCTGGACAACCCTCTATGTAACCTGGCAGACAATTCGAGAGAGACTAGATAGATTCTCATAATGCATCAGCTTCATCTAGTCAATATCGGGGGGTCACCCCTTATCAAGCATTGCCGGGCTCGTCACGAGCAATGCAAGGCGAGAATGATGCGGCCCCTACAGCTCTCGACATGTAAGCTGTAAATTTAAATGTGATTGTACAAACATTATATCTTGATATTGACTCTTTTTCCTAAGTCAATTCGAAGGAGTTTGTGTGAGCTGTGAATGTACTACTTTATTGTATTCCTACCCACACGTTAATGGATAATGCATAATGAAAAATTCAAAATAAATAACGTCGTAATTATTTTCATTTATGTGTGTGTGTGTGTGTGTGTGTGTGTGTGTGTGTGTGTGTGTGCGTGTGCTGCATCTACTCGATGATGTCATGTGAGATAGTATAATGAATATGTGTAAATGTCAATAACGTGCGTAATGATGTGTGTGTGTGTGTGTGTGTGTGTGTGTGTGTGTGTGTGTGTGTGTGTGTGTGTGTGTGTGTGTGTGTGTGTGTGTGTGTGTGTGTGTGTGTGTGTGTGTGTGTGTGTGTGTGTGTGTGTGTGTGTGTGTGTGTGTGTGTGTGTGTGTGTGTGTGTGTGTGTGTGTGTGTGTGTGTGTGTGTGTGTGTGTGTGTGTGTGTGTGTGTGTGTGTGTGTGTGTGTGTGTGTGTGTGTGTGTGTGTGTGTGTGTGTGTGTGTGTGTGTGTGTGTGTGTGTGTGTGTGTGTGTGTGTGTGTGTGTGTGTGTGTGTGTGTGTGTGTGTGTGTGTGTGTGTGTGTGTGTGTGTGTGTGTGTGTGTGTGTGTGTGTGTGTGTGTGTGTGTGTGTGTGTGTGTGTGTGTGTGTGTGTGTGTGTGTGTGTGTGTGTGTGTGTGTGTGTGTGTGTGTGTGTGTGTGTGTGTGTGTGTGTGTGTGTGTGTGTGTGTGTGTGTGTGTGTGTGTGTGTGTGTGTGTGTGTGTGTGTGTGTGTGTGTGTGTGTGTGTGTGTGTGTGTGTGTGTGTGTGTGTGTGTGTGTGTGTGTGTGTGTGTGTGTGTGTGTGTGTGTGTGTGTGTGTGTGTGTGTGTGTGTGTGTGTGTGTGTGTGTGTGTGTGTGTGTGTGTGTGTGTGTGTGTGTGTGTGTGTGTGTGTGTGTGTGTGAACGGTGCATGCGCCGCTTATTTTTCTGTCTACCCGATAATTCATGGAGATAGTATAATGAATATTGCAAATTCAATAACAATGTAATGATTTTCATTATTTTATTGTTTGTTTGTGTCTATGCTACTAACAAAATTTGTAATTTACTATTCATTTGTTCTGTAAATAATGCTTTAAGCAAAAATTATTTAGTTTAAATAATTCTTAGAGCAATTGAGTTTTATGGGTGATATGGAAAAAAAATGAACATGATTTTTCAACTTTTTCAAATAATGCTTATTTCACATAAAAAATAAAACCTTTTTTCTACAGATTAATTATTTAGCACCGCCATTGAGTGATGAGACATCAGCATTTACTAGACCAATTCTATCACCACCAACAGAGTTCGGTGATGAACCTTCGTTAGTTATAGAGAATATAGAATGGCAAAGAGGTTTTCCTGATAATGTTTTTGGGATATGGTTAGCCTAGAAGACTTAACTTGTGACATTAACATGTTGGAGGATATGAACTAGGTAAATAAATTTATGCTTGAGTATTTAGGCGATTTTACGATTGCGACTGAACCGAATCCTCATAAAGAAATTCCAACACAGATTAATACAGGTTGGCTCAATCAATTGTCCCCAAACACCTTGGAATGCGTACTTTCAGGCTTAGTGGATCTCATGCTACCTCCAGCCAATGTAATTGAACAGACTACGGGTGGTGTTATTGACAAGTCCATGTCACCCCCAACCAGCCTATCTGATAATATAACTAGTAGTAGTAGTAATACAAAAGCATAAGTACTTCTTTGTAAAGATTCTTCTTCTCCAATTTATCCCTATGCCGTACGAAGGTCTAATGTACTAAAATCAATGATTCCTTTAACTCTGTAGTGTCGGAGGATTTAATAGTTGATCGTTCGGCCTTTAAGCATTCATATAATAATAGGATTCGAGCAATTCATCAACACCAAATGGGGGTGTGGGGGGTGAGGATCAGTTTAAAACCATCAATGGCACTAAAAATATTTTTTTTAAATGAAGATGCGAACCAGCTATATTCAAAGTGCTTGCAAACGGAGATGTTGGCAATTCGTCCGAATTTCTCAAATTATGGGGAGGGTTTTCTAAATTGAGCTAATATTATTCAAAGTAAATGGGAAAATTATAATGCGGGGGGTAGTAGATCTGTGGTTTTATTTATTGAAAGTTTAAATGTTAATATATGTAGGTTTAAAAAGGATTTTATTGTAAGAGGTGGGGCGGGAGAGAGGGCAATTGAATTAAAATATCATTGAGATTTAGAGGGGTGTAGGGGGATACAACAAATCTATGTCGATAGCACCCTAGTGTGTTTCAAGTATACATTTTTAATTACAGCACACATACCACTTCACAAACATACATCTAGATAAAACTGGTATGAAACTAAAGGTAAGGGATAGGAGGGTTCAGAATTTCAGCAAGTAGATTGAAAGTGTTTAATTTCTAAGTTTCCTGTAATCATCAAAGAAATACATATTTTTGAGCGGGCTAATGCCCATTTAAGGTTTGTGTCACGGTGTTTCATTATAAAAACAAGTGTCAGGAAGGCGAGTGTTCTGATAAGACGGATGTATTGTTTGTAGTGCAAGCTCCTTAAATTAAATCAGTAGAACGTTGTGGGTGGCTTCTATGCACCCCATCCACAGACCCTGACTTAATTGGTCATTTCAATCCAATTACGGATATTACTAGGGTTCTAAGTGAGGGTAAGAAATCGGAATGTACGTTATTACTGTCTAACATGTCTCTCCAGATTTTGGACTGATTTAAAGTTAAAGCATGACACGAAACACTAAACGTCATGGATACCAGGCTGTGGAGACGGTAAGCGGAGATAGAGTGATATCAAGTTTTAAAAATTTTTAAAACACACTCCTGCAGAGCAATAGTATCGCTTTGGACTGCGAAGCGAAACTGACAGACGTGTGCGATCCGTCAAATTCAAATCGTGTTAAAATACACGAAGCCATAGGGGTCCGTTACGGTCACACGCAACGAGATTCCAATAATACCATGCAGGTGCTGGATCTAGGTGAGAAGTTTGTTGACATTGAAGACTACATACGCTTGGCATTCGTCAGTCTAATCAAAACAGCGAACGGTGCAATTTCGTGCCTTCGTTATACAAACTATCCTAAGCTCCTATCACCAGATGACAGAGTGGTCATTAAAAATCGTAAACTGTGTTGGATTTGCAAGGGGAAATTTGTTTATTGTGTAGAAAATTGGAGGTGGAGGAAAGTGATCAACCTAGATCTTTTGTGGCAGGAAATTCTATCGAAGAGCAGTAAATGTAGGGGAGCAGCCTATCAATAGTCCCTCATAAAAGTTAGACAGTAGTATGTAGTAGCTGTTTTTATACGAAGTTTTAATTATGACTTAAATTTGGTTTCATTATTGTTGGCCCGCATTTCCATGGGTAGAGTTATAGATGAGGTATGGATGGATGGTTCGTTTCCATATAATATCATACCCAAATAATCGGAGAAGCTACTGCAGCTAGAATTCATGTGGAAAACAGTGTAACACGTACCTGAATAAAATCCGTTTTTTAGACTCTTTCAGCTTCTTCCCCATATCTTTAAGTCAATTGATTCAGGTACAAAAAAGTGACAATTTCGATAGCTTCCCCTTCCTCAAACAGCGCGTCCCCGATTATGAAATGTATGATTTATTAACGTGCAAGGGTATATATCCATATGATTATTACAACTCTGGCTCAAGGCTAGATGTGGTGTCACCACCGGCCATTGAAGCTTTTTACAATTCTCTTACTTTGAGTGGGTGCACAACTAGCGAATACTAATTTGTTATATGGATATGGCCAAAGGGTGGGCGTACAATTGGGTAGTATTATTTTTAACTGTGCCTACCCAGTGACCTAATCACTCTTCTGGACCTTGGGTGCAAAAAAACGGACAAAATCTATGGGGAACTTTGGTTGGATTTAGGTTATTATTTTTCCACTCCTCATTTGGGGATGGACCTGATACTTAATATCAGCTAAGAATGAATATGTATTATCGGCGATTTGGATGAGCTTTTGTCTGTAGAGATATCTATGAAGGGCGGGTATGTTTTTCACGGTGATCGTATCATGAAAACTGATCCGACCGGACAGCACACCGATTTAAAGTTGGACACAGTTTTTTTTGGATATGAACTCTCTTTATCCATGAGTATTATTTCACTACTCTTTGACGTGTGGCAATTATAAATGGCTTGACAATCCGTGTACTTCTAAGTTATCAGGCATTGCTAATCTTGAGGAGAATAGGACAGATCGATGGCTTTATGAAATTGACAGTGAAATACCCATGGAAATCCATGACTTGGTAAAAGACTTTGTTTTTCCGTGCATAAATAGACCGGTGGGTAGGGACTCTCTGAGCCCCTACAATTCATCTTTAGTAGAGGACGGGAGTATGCACGGGGTACCTTCAAAACAAAAACTAATTGCCGACCTCAACCCCAAACAGAATATCGTTGTTCATCACGTGCTATTGAAAAGGATGGTGTCCAATGGTTTCAAGGTCACAAAGATTCATAGAACCCTCCAATTTGATCAAAAGCTTCTCATGAAAACGTTTATTGACACCTTTGTCAGTAAGCGTTCACAATCGAAAACGAAGGTTGAAAAAGAAGTCTATAAATTCATTTTGAACTCAGCTTTTGGTAAAATATGTGAGAGCGTACGAAATAGAAGTCGATGTAACATTGTAACCAATCCCAAAGATTTTGCTCGAATCATTGCAGATCCAAGCATCATATCGTTCACAATCATAGTCTCTGATATGGTGCTTCTACATCGTAAGAAAAGAATCATTGTTTAAAATAAAAATATTGCAGGCAAAAGTACAATAACTGAAATATCCGAGAAACTCAAGTTGTCATTTTATTATAAGATATGCAAGGTACATTGGCCGATTAAGGGACAAGTTCATGTGTATTACGGGGACACTGATTCACTCCTGTTAAAAGTCCAAACTGAAAATCTATTGAATGATTTGGAAAATGACGAGTACATTAGCTCACGAATGTACTACACTAATTGGGACGAATCCCCCTACCCAGAGCTATTGAAACGCCCGGCCCCAAATCAATTTTTAATGCTAAAATCTAAAATGGGTAGCGATATGATATTCATTGATGTGTTTCCTTATATAAAGATATGGTGTATAAAAACGCATAGTAAGGATATCAAATAAATTTGCAAGTGGGTACCTACTCACTTTGTAACAAATAATGTCACTTTGAGCGTGCGTAGAAACTGTGTGGAACTTAGCCTAGTGCCAAGAACGCAATTAATGGTGATTTGCTCTTTACAATTTAAAAACTATACAGTTACATTTTATAAAAACGCCATTTCTGCCGTATCAGAAAAAGTATATGTGCTTGAATAGCGTTTGGAGTTACCACCAAATGTTAATTTTTAAATTACAGCCCGTTTTTAATGCGTATGGTAAATAAATCAACTCGGTCTAGAGAAATTCTCTTAAATTCATTAAAAAAAAAGTATAAATTGGAAGGGTGGTTTTTTTTGGTAATGGAGTGTTTTTTTAAAATTCTTTTTACTTCTTTTTCTATATCACAAACAATTTTCTATGTGTGTGTGTGTGTGCAAGGCAGAACAATTTCAACAATTTAAGCCCCTCCGGCCCGGGCCCGCCACCGCGGGCCCCCGCGGCTTGCCCCGCGGTGCTTCCTAGCCCACGACTGTGGCCGCCCGGCCGCCGCAGTGGCCGCCCCGGGGGGTGGGGGGATCTCAAAATTTAAATATTGTAAATGAAAGTGATATCATTTCAAATGGATTATCCTGATAAACATTTTATTTTCTCTATAAATAAATAAACAAAAAAAAGTGCATCCATTTAAGTGTTTTTTCTCTGTGTCTATGTAAATGTTGTATTTTTTATTATAAAAAAAAGTGTATTTTTTCGTTTCTAATGTGTTTTCATGTTCAATCTAATATTTTTTATTTAAGATTTTCTACTTTTTATGTGTTAAAAAAAAGAAAATACGATTTTTTATTTGTCTTCTTCTTCTTCTTCTTCTTCTTGAACAGATTATTAGTATGGGAATTAGTTAGACATTATACAGCCTTAGTCTTCAGTTAGTTTTCCAGGTGAAGTGTTGAAGGGCACTTCTATCAATTTATAACACTATTCTGATCATTTCTGTGTGGACAGTCAATGTTAGGAAAAAAAACACTCTTAACTAAAATAATTGAAATTTGTAAAACAAGATATGTAGAAAAGGCGAAAAAAATCCACTACTGTTGCAGTATTTGGCAGTAATCTTACGATAAAATAAAAGGGATTGGCAGAATGGGGCTGGTACATATATAATCCATCCAGGTACTTGATGTTTTCATCATTATTGAGCCAAACTCTTGGCTGATTATTGAAGAGCTGGCTGAATCTATTGAACAATGGTCCCAGGAAATGCTACAACTGTTCACTGTTCGCTCTCATCATGAACAGATTTCCGTTACTCTGGTTCTACACAATCTCTTTCATCAGAGCAAATGTATGCAAACACTTGCATTGAACTGCACCTACTCTATCATCTACTGATTTGTTCGAGATTCTAGCTTGCTAATAGATCTCAATAAACGAATCTATCCAGGCGCCCCCAATGTTCTGCTCTCAGCATATAATCAGGTAGCTAATAAACTCTACGGCTATTGGAATCAAATACATCCTATTGGATCTTAATCAAAACACACCCGAGGAACTGCGTGTAGTCACAGATATTTTTGACAATGAAATTACAGTATATCTCCCCGTGAATACTAAAAGGACCTATTAGTTTCTAACTTGACACTAAAGAAGCTACATGAAAATAGATATATGTTTTCAGTTCTAAGCACTTCAAAATCCTCGCTTAGGAAAGCCATACTCAAAAAGATATTGCCAATGATTTCATTATTCTAATATCTGAACTTTTTTTAAATTTTATCGAGGGTAATTTCGCACTTCCAGAAGTATTTAAGCGACGGGCGAAGCAACATTGTTCCAGTATAAGTACATGAGCCTCTAAAAAGATAACGAAGATTTTTAAAAAAAAACGACTTATTTAAGTGGGCGATAGCTTTTACACACTCTTGCTGCAAGTAATTGAAGGACTCATAAATAGCTTTCTCTAGAGAGAGAATAGGAAAAACTTATAAATTAAATCCCATAAAACTCGTTCTCTCATCCGTGAAACACTTTGAGAACTATCTGAGTAAATTCCTTGACAATGAGAATTTTGAGGATGATAAAAAACTTCTTTTACTTCAAGATGCGTTTCGCCAAGTGGACACAAATAAGGCCTACCGTGTGAAGGCCATCGCTACTGGTATTGATAACAAAAAAGATTAATATCTTCAATATTCTGCTATAATAAATTTAAAGACGATGTAATTGGATTCAATTTTAATAGTATTCTGAAATATAAGGACCTAGTAATATCGGCATAAATGTAAACGACCCCTAACTTATATAGCAGACAGTTGTCAAGATCATATTCAAGTTGAGAACAATTTGAAAGGGATTATAATTCAGGGCAAGAGCTATAATCTACTTGATTTAATCTACGATATGGTTACAAATCATAAGGGACTATTATAACTTTACGATCATCTATACAACTTTCTAAATATATTAAACTTCCCTAAAAGTTTTATTAGAAACAGGAAAATTCTAAAAAAATTAAATGAACATGTATCAACATCAACAACAACGTCCTCAAAATATGAAGAAGAAGAAGAAGAAGATTTTAAATCAACCTTGGAAATTAATAGCACACCAAGTGAAAAAAACTTCACAATGAGGGCGAGGAAAAAGCGATAATTTATTATGTATCCATCATCATCAAGTATATAGCACTGTCGTGGACGTTACACAACGTGTTTACGTTCAAAATGGTTGAAGTTCTGAATGGTGTTTATGAAGATACTGGTAAGGCAGTGAGTTTAAGTTCCTCAACCACTCATTTCAAAATCACTGGTGTTCACACTCAAAGTGTACAAGACCATCTACAAAATGAATTAAGTTATACTCTACATAGAAATCCTAGACTTCGTGCTAATCAATATCAAAAAACTAAAGCCTTTTATCCATTGTATATAATTCAATTATATCTCTTGAATCTAGAGAGATTCAGTAATATCACAATACACCGTACAAGTACATTCTTCGGACAATCTGCATTCATAGTTGCTATGCAAATGCGATTCCAATTCATAGAAAAAGAGGCCTTGAAGTTGATGAGGCCAGGGAAAGTATTCTCGAAAAGGATTCGTATAAAAAGATTAGAATGGCTCGCGGTATTGAATATATTAATCTCCACCTTTCAGAAGTACTAAAGAAATATAGTACATTGCTCTATCAAATTTACAGTCCTATAAAGACTGCATTGGTCGAACGAGTGATACGAACTCTTTAAATTTTAATTTCAAGATATTGTACATTGAAGAATCACCGGCTTTTAGTCATGATTTAGATAAAATTATGTTGATCTATATTCAAAGACCTCATCGATTACTGTCCAACTCTTAACCAACGGAAGTTCATCATTCTGATATAATTGACACCTTTCTTATAAATATTGCAATGAAACGATTGTGAAGAAGAAAAATAAATTCCATGTTGTTGATGCCGTTCGAAAAAATAGAACAACTAATATTTTTGTAAAAGGCAATTACTTTTGGTTCACGGAACTTTTTAAAGTGGCAAAAACCCTATACCATAAACCCATAACTGATAATTTGCGTGATACCAAAGATGAACGGATTATCGGCGGCATTTAAGACTCTGAGCTTCAAAAAGTTAAAAATAATGGTATAATCGATCAAATTAAGAGGATATTAGACACTCAGAATTGTAGGGGTAGGAAACAGTTACTTGTTTGGTGGCTAGTGTGCAACTCTGATTTTGACTTTTTAATCGGTGTTGAAGATATAGACAATGCCCAATGATTTCTATGTAACTTTCATGTCGGACGTTTCTGATTCTATCTACAATGACTTGACTACGACAAGTTACTTTTGGACGAAACTCTCCCCGCAATCAACTTTGACGGTGCATATGAAGTAGCTCTGGTCGACTGTATTCTCAAAAATACCTATTATATCCTAAGATGAGATCGTGTTCATTATATAAACGTGATACCATTCGACTGGACACTCTTTGTCGATTATGAATGGATTGAAGCACTTAAATCTAGCGAATATCCTCATGCCAAATTCAAATAAATTTAATACGATTATATGACAGATTAGTGTAGTACAATCAATAGAAAAATTTCATATCGTAGGAATGGTAAATTCCATTTTAATTATTAATTGGAACACAATAGAATTTTCATTACATCACCTGTTGACACTGAAATAATTATTCTCAATGATAGTCTGAGAGAAGTTCTTGGCTTTAAACAGAACATGATCAATGGGAAAAATGCTGGCACCCTTTACGGGATGGATCAAGTTATTTTTGCTGATTATCCACCCAGTTTCGCCTCGGACTCTTGCATATTTCTCTATGCATCCTTTGTGGAAACATCGAGAGTCGGTAAATCAAATGTCTCCCTCCTACGTGTTCTTTAACGAGAAACATCTTATGAAGTTGTTAATCAAGATAATATAGAGCCTCTTAATTATCCTCTTGTAAACAATTCGTATTTGGAACTCTTTCAGTTAAAACTAAAAAGTGCCTTTGGCGATCCTCTAGCAATAAAAAAAGGCTTAGCAGGGATTAAATGTCATTTTCGAACCATTGTCGACGATGGCACAATCACCTAGAATGAAAAATAGGAGAATTCCATTTGTGTATCCCGATATCGATTGCTATGTTGGTGCTTTGAGTCCACGTCAAACAGGCAATGGATTGGACTATTACAAGGGGCGTACTACGATGTGTGGTTATGGTCTTGGTAGCTGGTTTGCTATGCTATTTCGTTCTGCACGACCGCTTGCCCGAAAATATTTTGTACCTGCTGTATCGAATTTTGCTGCCTCAAAGCTACAGTACGTCGGGATAGGCAAGAATTTCAAGGAGAGTGTTATTAAAAATACTAGATCTTCAGCACGGGCTGATAGTGAGCAACTAAAATATCGACAAAATGGGGAGGGAATGAAAGGGATGTGTGTACATCAGTCATTTATCAATCTTCATCAAGGCGGGAGGCACAGGTCATCAACAAGGACTTTGAGGACGACAACAAGGAGAGGCAGTCATCAACAGAAAAAAAACAAGAATAAAAAAATTGTTCAAATAGCGAGGGACTTCTTCCCTTATGATGACTTCTTTCCTCCACAAGAAATCTTATGCACCATTTAGGCCCTCATTAAATCAATTCAATGATCGAAATGTTGATTCCAGTGTCAAGATTGGCCACTATGAACAATTTCATCCCCGACAACCCCTCTCGAAAAACATACACTTTCAAATATTTTCTAATGAAGACTATTTCATTGATTTGTCATCAACATTTATTGATTTAAATGTTGCTGTGAAGAAAAAGTCAGATAATACAACTTCAAATGCTAGCGTTGGACTCTCCTACGAGAACTGCATTTTTCACAACCTATTTAAACAAATTAATGTATTTATTAATTGTACTTTGGTGAGCACTAGCAATAATTTATCCAACTATGCAAGCTACTTACAATTTATGATGATGACACCAAAGGCATACAAGGAGTTTAGAGTACAATCACTGGGCTATGAATATCGACCAGGTGTTGATACTAACGGTAAGTTGACTACTGCAGTGACCCAAGACTATCATCTAGTTGGATAGCTAAATCATGAGATATTCAATATATACTAATGGTTACCCCCCAATGTCAAGATTGAAATATAGTTACAGATTGCCCCATTGAATTTCATTTTGAGAAAAACACTTCCTGCAGCACCCGATGCAAATGTCCTTATCACATCGGCGATTCTCCACGTCCGAAAACAACAGGTTATGAGCTCAGTTGCAGTGGCAGAGGAAAAGCTAAGAGCCAATGGTAACAACATTAAACTTTTTGACCCCCATAAAATCACCAATCAACGTCAGATTGCCACAGGCTCTCGTAGCTATAGCGATTCATCATTTATCAATGGAGAAATTCCAACAAAATTGGCTTTGGCCTTTGTGAAGAGTGGTAGTGCCGTTGGATCCTGGACTGAATCCCCCCATGATTTTATTTTTTTTGGTCTATCTAGCCTTGTGTGCAAAGTGAATGGTATCCCACTGTACAGTCTGTTTTTGGACAAAAAATCCTATAGAACTCTTTACGAGTTGACCTTGCAATCCCTAAATCATGACTCTCAACTATTTGAAAATGGAATAACCGATTCAATGTTTTCAAAAAATCATGGGGTAATTGTTTTGGACTTGTCGGGGACTCAGGATATGAGCATAGTACGAACAGGGATTGTACGTTTAGAGTGTACATTTTCCGATGCTTTGACTGAGAGTATCACGCTAATATCACTGAGTCAGTTTGAAACCTATTGGGAAATCACACCCGACAGCAGTGTTCTACTAGACCTAGCATAATGAGCAGAAACCAAATAATCAACGTTTTTAGAATAGATCCAGACAGGTCCCAATACAAGTCCTATTGCACACCTTCGGCCTTCATTGAAAAAATTTCCAGTTTTAACAATACTTTAAACATTGTTAATAGCCGTCCATCGACTTTGAAGACCGGCCATTGGCTATGCATCTTTCAAACAGCGAAGATTATTGAATTTTTTTATCCTCTTGGCCTATCGTATAAATTCTACACTCCATTAATCAGCAACTTTATTGAAAGCAGTGGGAAAATCATTTATTCAAAATCAACGAAGAGTACAGGATTTAACGACTAAGACATGTGGCCTTTTTGCACTACTCTTTTTCATGTTCAGATGTCGTGGCTACACCTATAACCAGTTTGTCAACATCTACGTTGACTTACCTCGATTGAATGACTTTCTAGTGGAAAATATACTTACAAGCTTATTTAGTATTGATTTTAGTGCCCTGTAAATAAAATGTTCTAAAAATATATGTGAAATGGTTTATTAATTAAAAATCATGTACATGGTAAAGCGACTTTTCTACTCTTTAGATTTAATCTTCTACTAGGTATAGGTATTTGTCGACAACAAGTAGCGCAGGTAGATTATCTGAACTCAGAGTGTACTGATCTTGATGTGCTACAATGTCAGGGTCACATTTTCTACAATAGAGTGTGACTTCACTCTTGTCATATCTCATTGTATAGTCAATGATACTATTCTCATTCATTCTATAGAATTCACATGTTTCAATTTGCTTATTTGAAGGAATTTCACCAACAGTGTCCTCAAGCGTCGAATCACATTCCGTCACAGCCAAATAAAACTCAGTGGGATTATAATCATTACACCTATTATCTTCACAACGATGACGTAGAAACCATATTCTTTTGCTGTTCCAATAGTTGAATCACTAACCCGGCTCCTCCTCCCAGAACAATCTAAAGCCACGACGATACCAATCTCGTAGCAATAAACTATAAACACGCCTAGAATTATTTCATGTAGTACCGGGGTGTGTGTTCTCCCACTGATGACTTTTATTATGGTGACAATTGGAACATAGGTTGCCTCTAGGAAGAGATGCACACACCTCTTTAAGAAATGAATTAAAACATTTAATTTGTACAGCATATCCTTTATGCAATTTACACGGGTTGCATAATCTACTCTTTTCCTCATACTCATCAATCATTGTGCAATCCTCACATGATGGTCAGCTGGCTAGTGTGTACATACATAGGGGACATATATGGAAAATTTTTTCATGTGTTGTCACTCTAACTGCCACAATGAAACTTAGCTACCAACAACAAAAATTGTCTGAGATACTGAGAGAGGAGTAAATCATCCCTGATCACCGTCTTTCTCTAGAAAAAAAGTCCTAAATTTCTAAACTAAAGTTTAAAAGCATATCTACAATATCATTTTGCCGTGTCGTGATCAATATATCAATAAATTGTGTAAATGCATTTGAATCACAGCGTAGAAGCTTCATACAATAGTCTAATGATGGAGATTCAGTTTTCATTATATCGACAAGTATTCCCCGAGAAAATATCTTCCTTTGAATAGACAGCTCTAGAAAATTATCATATACAATCAAATGTTCTTCCAAAAACACTAGATTCCTCATGATTCACTTCTTTTCGAATCGATCCATTTTTTAGTATGAAAACTATCACAGCCAGCTTCAGAATAATCAGAATATCTTTTTGTACTCTAGAAAGTATACGCCGGTCTACTATAGAAAGAAAAATACCTTTGATTCAGAAACAATTTTATTGAAGATAATTACAATAATAATATTCACTGATGAATTTTGTTCTCATCAGTATATTTCGATAGGACATCTAATGCTGACCGAAGTTTATTTATATGGAGAATATTCACTTTTCCAGCAAAACATAGTTGCTCCTCCTGCTTAAACTTGCTTATTGATATAACGTATCTAGCATACATACTGTCCCATTCAAGGCATTGTCAACAGCCAGCGGTTATTTCCACAGCCACATTGGGTACTCGTATATTGTTGCTGCTGCTTTCGGCTCCATCATTAATCTCCAATAATGTAAATGCACCACCCACTTCCTCTCTAGTAATATCTTATCAAATAAACTAGTCTCTTTGAATTTAAGTCTCCTCTTAATATATAATGTAGCGAAAATCATTCCTTTTATTTAAACCCCTACCATAAGTCAATTAATCGTATATTGAACAAATTCTAATTGGCCCATAAGAAACGCCCACATCAAACGGTATATTCATTGTGCAATTGACAACAATAACAAAAACCTTGGCAGCTTTTAAAATGCTCACGTGTAAATACATTGTCAATGAACGGGGTTTTTCTTGCGCAATTCCAATGTATATTTTCATGTAAGTTTCGTGGTGCCTATTGCCTCAGGTGTAAGTTTCACTGTAAGTTTTCAATCAATAAATGCCTTACTACTATTATCATGATATTTTGCATCGACCGCAGGTTTTTTCTGTTTTTTTTTTTTTCTCCCAAGCCAGCTGTTCACTGGAACATCGTAGAGAGCTGTTTAATGCTTAATTTTAAATAAATTGGCCACATATAGTGTCTTTTTTAACTAAAAATTAAGAATTAGGTTTGGATAAGAGATGTAGATCTTTACGTACGTTATCTTTATGTAACACAAATTTTGCTAATTGTACACCCACAGCAGTGATACATAACTGATAAAATAAGCTCTAAAAATAATGAATGATGGATAAAACTATTTGAATGACTGAGTTCATTATATAAATTAGATTAATGTAGCATAGGACATAATTCACGAAAATTTTGGATGAAAAGAATTGTAAGAATTTTTTAATCAAAATACAAAAACATATATATTTCAAATGTAGGTGAGGGGGGCATTATTTTTCAGTGTAAATAGAAGAATGTGAAAAATACCATCTAGGGGAAGCAAACAAATAAAGGAGGCAATCGCCAACCTACCCTCTCCCATTGGCGACCCTGTAAATCAGCCCAAGTATTTAGCCATAGGAGAGTAAAGACCCATAATTGCTTTGATTAGGCTACTTGTATCAAATATATTCAAACATATATAACCCATAGTACAAACATTCTTGTTTTTTTATGTGTTGTTTTAGATCCAAATACGTTTTTGATGAGTTATGGTGCGTGTTAATAGTTTCTTTTTCTTAGTTGTACTCATAAGCGTTTGTCGTCCAACATGGTTTTATTATGCTTTATGCCGCCTGTATAATTTATGACCTTTATGTTCAGACTTAAAGAGGCGAACTTTGTTAAATAGTGGATTTATTTTGCAAAGAAATCTTAGCTTTGCTTGCACTACTAAATGCCTATCACAATTTTATTTTACGGTGTTTTATTTATTTTTTGTGTCATTTTCGATATTTCTATTTCAACGATAAATGAAGCACTCATTTATATTATCTCCGTTTGATTTTAAATTAGACTGAAAAGCATTTCTGTTTTTAATGATCCCGTCCTTTAGTTTCGTTTTTGCTTCTTGTCATGGAATTTGTGGAATTTCCCAGATTTGTAATAAGTCAGTTCTTCCCAATCTTTTCGACCGTTTCCGGTGAAATGGCTTTTTAATTTTCGTTATCTATTTATTTAAGGTTTTAATTGCATTACCGGTCGTTTTTTCCTGAGAAACAAAAGGGATCTGAAAATACAGGCCATCAGTGCGCCACCATTATCGATTGTGTATTTAATTTTTTCTGTAATTCCTATTACTGCTGCTACTACTAACAACTCACTGCAACACTAAGCCGCCTGGTGCCATCACAGCTACTCAAGCTGTACCTCCATCCCAATCTATTCACAGCCTTTCTTTACTAAATTCCAAATAGTTCTAGTTTCTCTTAAACCCTTCCTTACGACCTCCTCCCACCTCATTCGGGGACGACCTACTTTTCGCTTTCATTTGGCATCTCTCTGTTTGCAAATATAAGTTTTTTCTAAACTTTGTAATCTAGTGTCCCCAGCTTGAGGCAGTTAGTAAAGAACGATTTGCCTCTATGTACATTTCCCGGGTGACTTTGTGGAGAAAGGCAGTCATAGAAACTTAGGAGAGGGCTGAATTGATCAGAAATTGACAGTTCTAGTGTCCTTGTTAAGAGTGCCCTTGTTGTATTAAAATAAGATGCAATTTTTCACAAAAGCGGTATTTTGTGTATTTTTTTGCGTTTTAGTATCTATATATGTCGTCATACCATCATGCTAAATTCCCAGTAAAAAATAGCGGTTCGCTCTGTAAAGGGTTTTTAGTTAAGTGAGCGAAAATATGAATAGCGATTAGGGGATAAGACAAAACATTTTTCGACAAAATTACTTTTTTATGTCATTGTCTACGGATTGTTTGGGTAAATTTCGTACTGACCGTATTACAAACAGTAAGCTATAAGAAATATGTAGCTCCATCCCGCTTTTTAGGGCTATAATGAAAGAAAGGTTAGAGGGCCAGGACACGTTCTGCGGAACAAAGATGGCAGACTGCCAAAGATCATTATTTTCGGCCATTCATCTTGGGCTAAACGAAAAGCAGATCGTCCCCAAGTGCGTTGAGAATAGGTCGTAGGAAACGATCTATAGAGAAATTGGAATTCTTGGGAATGTGTAAAGAGGGAAGGTTTGAATATATAGGGGTGGAGGAGTAGCGTGGGTAGCTGTGTTGTCCTTAGGCGGCTTGGTGCTGCAGTGATTTGTTCGTAGTAGCAGTATTATTCATTTATTTTAGGTTCTATCTGCAATCCCCCTTACCTATCATTTTTTTTTCTAGGAGATGAAGAATGGGATATAGAAATTGACGCAATCAGCGCTGAAAGTCTGAAAGAGTTTGCCGAGCTTCTTGATGACCACAAAAACCAACTTCTTGACAACAGTGTCCTGAAACACAGTGAAGAATTCCATTTAGCTTCTATTAAGGGAAAAAGAAAAGATTCGACAACGACTGATGCCATTGCTGATGTTCTTATAGGTGATCCAGTTGTCAGGCTTGTCAATCTAATAGATGTTAGTGTCCCCCCATATAAAAGTGAGTTTGAGAAAGATGAGTTAGACTTTACGTTTAAGTTTGATAATCAGCCTGATTTGGATAAACACCCAGGCCCAAGCCCAGGAATAATACTGCAAGCTCTGACAATGTCAAATGCAAATGATGGTATTAATCTTGAGAGGTTAGAGACGGTTGGTGATTCATTTTTAAAGTTTGCTATCACTGTATATCTCTTTTGTAAGTATAAAAACACTCATGAAGGAAAGCTGAGTTATCTTCGGTCAAAAAGAGTTTCGAATTTGAATCTATACCGCCTGGGGAAAAGACATAATTTGGGTAATATAATGATAGCTACAAAGTTTAATCCCCAAGACAACTGGATGCCTCCTGGCTATCTTGTCCCTAGATGTTTTGAGCAAGCCCTTATTGATTCGGGCATTCCAAATACATACTGGAATCTAGCTGATTTGCGAGGAGTAGAAAAACTAAGTGCAGACGAAATCGAGGAAATGGTGAAACAAAAAATGGATCTTCTGAGGCAAAAGCTAGGACCAGACATTGATACTGAAATCGAGGACTTTAAGGAAGAACAAGAAGATGATGAAATACCAAAAGATGTGGAAGATCTCTCTGAAGCTGCTGAGTTTGTCCCATATAGCTTGCTTTCACAGCATAGTATCAATGATAAGAGTATTGCTGATTGTGTTGAAGCTTTAATTGGCGCATATTTAATTGAATGTGGAATTAAAGGGGCTCTATTACTGATGACTTGGTTGGGTATACCTGTTCTACCGATAACTGATGGTGGTCTACAGATGTGGGAAGCGCCTAAGTCAGCTGTAGCCTCGCACATGCCCCGCCCTCTTGCAAATAAAATACTGAACAAGCTCCTAGTAGGATATGATGAGTTCGAAAAACAAATTCAGTATCGATTCAGTGATAGGGCATATTTGCTTCAAGCCTTTACTCATTCTTCCTACTATGATAATGTGCTCACTGATTGTTATCAACGCTTAGAATTTCTGGGTGATGCTGTTCTCGATTATCTGATAACCCGATTTCTTTACGAAGACCCAAGGCAACACTGTCCTGGCGATCTGACTGATTTGAGGTCTGCTTTAGTCAACAATACAACGTTCGCTGTTTTAGCTGTACGATACGGATTCCACCGCTATTTCAAACATTATTCTTATGGAATAAGTCTAGTTTTTGACAAATTTGTTAAAATGCAAGAAGAAAATGGGCATAAAATATCTGAAGAGCTGTACTATATAGAAGAAGAAGAAGTGGACGAGGCCGAGGATATTGAAGTACCGAAAGCATTGGGTGACATCTTCGAATCGGTAGCTGGAGCAGTTTATTTAGACTCGGGCATGAAACTAGACGAAGTTTGGAGAGTCTATTATCGAATGATGAAACCAGAAATTGAAGCTTTCACTGTTTCTGCACCAAAATCACCAATTCGAGAGCTCCTTGAATTGGAAACGGATCGAGTGAAATTCGGCAGAGCAGAAAGAACTCCAGATGGACGTGTTCGCGTCACAGTTGATATTATTGGAAAGAAATCTTTTAAAGGTATTGGGCGTAGTTACAGGATAGCCAAGTGTACAGCGGCTAAATTTGCTCTTAGAACGCTGGAGCGTTTAGGTATGCTAAATAAAAGGAAAAACTAGAATTATGTATACAAAAATTAAATATTCAAATTGTCCTCCCCAGTGCGAAAAGATGTATCCCATACAATTTGTGAAAATTTTCTTAATGAGGAGTATTTTGCTCAAGCAGATCTTTTTCCAGATAAGGAAGACTAGCCATGATTAGGATAAATTATGTTTCTGGGCCTTAAATACGTTCTGAAGCAACGCTATTAAGGTTTGTGCCGTAGTTTTCTAACATTATCAAAAAGCAATCAACATCCTTAAGCCTCATGCCCTATTTTTTTAACGTCAATAATAACGTTATTAACCCACACATCACTGTTTCTAGTGATATCTTTTTCTCACATAAATGCTCAAACAAAAAACTGTTCTCCCAAAGCATTAAATTATTTGCTTCGGCTATTCTTTGAAATTCTAAGAAATACCTCCCCTGTCAAGTCAACTAGTGTATGATAATTGGCTAACATCCAAAACTCAATTTCTAGTTTAATACTCTCATATAAATTATAATATAACACTCGGAGAGAGGTTCCTTTATTAAGACTGTTAGGGATGTTTTATTTGATAAAAATCTCATTTATCCGGAATTTCAGAGAAGAAGGCAATTATGTGATCAGCAAATCAAATATTGAAATGGAACTATAATGAAAACTGAGTTTTTTGTTTCAAGTTGTTGATTACTCTTTAGTATAATTATACCTACATACGCGGGGAGGGGTCTTTCTCTAAGATTTGTCCCTCTAGAAAAATAGCAGTCTAAAAAGTACTGTTTTGGGGCACCCCCTCTTTCTCTTTCTTTCTGTCGCTCTCTCTCTCTCTCTCTCTCTCTCTCTCTCTCTCTCTCTCTCTCTCTCTCTCTCTCTCTCTCTCTCTCTCTCTCTCTCTCTCTCTCTCTCTCTCTCTCTCTCTCTCTCTCTCTCTCTCTCTCTCTCTCTCTCTCTCTCTCCCTCTCTCTCTCTCTCTCTCTCTCTCTCTTTCTCTCTCTCTCTTCTCAAGTGATTTCTCTTAACCATCTTTCCGGGTAAGTTCACCGATTAGCATAACGTTTCTATCTTTTATATTTTTGTGCCTCTTCTTGAAGACCACTGTCGATCATGACAGAAAATTGAAATTTGTACGGATTTCAACTATCTTGATATTCTTACGTAAATCATACTTTTACGGAGAGAGAGAGAGAGGGGGGGTCTTTCTCTTGAACTGGTCCAAAGTAGTAATCTAAAATAAACTGTTTTTGTGCAACAATGCTCTTTCACACACTTCTAGGCTAAGGCGCTACAAGATTGTCTAGCTTACTATCTAGTTTACCTAATGGTGGTGTATTTGTAATGTATTCAATGCTCTTAAGTCATATTCTCAGATTGAAGAACAGTAGTGTCAATTCAAGAAAATTCGTGTGAGGGGGGGGGGGGAGCAATTTTATTTTGAAAATCTAAGGCGGGGCAGTATTTCAAGGTTGTATCCAGGGGGGGGGGTACCCGGTTTGAACCCCCCCCCGAAATTTTTGACCGAGTCAAAAATAAGTCGAAAATTAATAAAACCTAGGTAAAAATCAGTAAAATTAGTCGAAAACTGAGTCAAAAATTAGTAACCCCCCCCCCCCCCCCCCCCCAAAAAAAATCCTGGATCCGCCCTTGCAGTATTTGTTGTTGTTGTTGTTTTTTAATTTAGTGTAAATACCAAAAAAAGGTATTTTCAATGAGGACACCCGAAAAAGTGTTTTTTTTTTCAAAATTTAAGGGAGTAGGCAGAACAATTCAAGGGGACACGTATTGCTCCCCTGCCCCCAATTGACGCCATTGTTGAATAATATATAGTTGTTTTCTTAGATAATATAAGATATTTGAAATTGATTGGTTCGTTTTGACTGCGTTCTGTTTTTTAATTGGTTGGTTTGATTTGTACTTTTTCTATAGTGTATGTTTATCAAATTGTCTTCAATTATTGTGAATAGTGTTAAATTTCAGTGGTATTTTAGTGTTAAAATTGTGTAAGAACATAAATACCTGTTTTTCATCCGAATTTTCTTAAAGACCCTATAATCTCCATTTCTTGTACGAACTTGTGGCTTTAGTAGTAATAACACCTCCATCTTACTTTGTAATGCTACTTTTATGTATATATTAAAAAAAATAGAATGCTATATTCAGAAAACAAGTAGCTTTGAAGAGAATAAGCCCTGGGTTTAACTGCGATTTGTTTCAAGAAAGAAGTAATAATTTCGCCTTTATTCTTCTTAGCGATGCTTCTTTTAGCTATATTTTAATATAAAATAAGGGGCTACTCTTATCATAGCACTTGGTAACTTTTGATTTAGAATAATTATATCAAAATATAATATAAAATTTTTTGATAAGTTATCATAGTCCTTAGAACCTTGACGACTTATATTTTAATGAAGTGGCTTAAGACAGCTGGCAAATTGTTTAAACTCTACTTTTTAAGCAATTATTCCCTGTGACGCCATGTAATTTTGTCTTACTTAAAGGTTAGATATAGCTTTTCAGTCCAGGAATAAGGTCGCTTTATTCATTGTACATAACTTAAATTGAAAAAGTTTTAATTTGAAATTTAGAAATTTTAATTAATTTTTGAAAATTTAAAAGCTAAAATAAATTTCCTTTTATAAATTGAAAATAAGAAAAAATAAAATATATATATATACACACAATTTGTATAAATACAATATATATAAAGAAATGAAAAAATTGTACAAATTATATTATTAGGCAAGTATAACCCAAATTATATAAATAATTTTTAATTTTGAGCTATATAGTGACACAAAAAAAGGAAATTTGCTGTGAAGAATTGCTCGGTGGTTCGTCGTAGCTGAGTGGTTAGTGTTACCTGCCTCATTTTCAGGTGGCTCAAACTTTTTGCTTTACTCTTACTGGGTCCTTGACATTAACTAACTTCCTTTGATCAATTAGGGACACTTAAGAAATCCTCTCCATCTTTTAGCTTAAGAATGGCAATGTTAGCAAAATCAGCTTAAAATTTTGATAATAAAAATACAATTTCATAGAGTGGCAAGGTTATTTTTTGGGCTAGGAAAGTGTTTTGTAAACTTTTCCTCATTATTTGTGCCATTTTATTACGTGAAATCCTAGGTGAAACCCATTTGGGAAAGCATTTTCTATGAACACTTCTCTTAGACTGCAGCTTTTTTGTGGTTTCACAAAAGCTCTGAAAGGTTCCTTCGAATAATATCCAATTTCAGCGACTCTATGAACACTATTTTATATGTCTCACCCCCAAGCCCTGTTGTACATTTTTGTTAATATTTAACTTGTTGATACAATTCTAACACCATTATTGTAAACGAAAACATCTGGGAGTACTTGTTCTAAAAATATTTTAGTTCATCCTAAAGTGGTCGGGGTTGCATGTTATAATATTCGAAATCATATGAACTAAAAAAAAAGCCTTAAAATATTCTGTTGATCTTTCTTTGAACCTTGATTCGTTCAATTTAATTCTTTCTTCATACAGGAAATGAATGTTTGTCCTATTTATGAGAAAATGCTCCCTGACAAGAAAAGATCAAATATGCATTCATTGATTAAGGGTAATTTCTTGTGCTTTTGTTTTTGTGTAATTTTAATTGTATTGGCAACTTCAGTTTTTATTGTATAATAGTTCTGATTTACATCTTTATTTATTTGTAATATGTGGATAATTAATTATTTGTAATTTAAGGATAAATTTATATATTTTTGTGTGTATTTCTTGTCTTCACCTTGGAAACTTTTTTAGCACTCCTTTCAGAAATTGTTTTTCTATAGCCCTACCCAGTAAGAAAAAATGGTCGGGTGATTCGTTTTGTGGTTTGTTGAAAATTGATAGCTTATTTTGCAATTTATTGAAATTACAATCCAATCTCGAAATCTGTTTATATTGTAAACTGAATTCAAGTTTCTCAAACGCGAGATAGCCAAAATAAAACAGTATTCTTTTCATTGTATATACTGGCTTTGCGTGGGGATAACTTAATCCATCCGAAGGTAAAAATACGAATGTCCACTTACTATTATATGTAATGCGTGGGCTAAAACACAGAGAAACTACCTGTTAAAAATCTTGCGACTAAAAACTTATTTATTTTCGCTGGCTTAGAATTCAATAGAGAAGAATCGATTCATTGGGATTCATTGAGTGTTTGTTTTTACTTGCTCGGGGTTTAAAATTTCACAGGAAAGCCAACTACGTTTTAAATGGGCAGGGTTAATTATCTTTCCTAAAATGGCATATCCTTCTAGAATAATGTAATTGATTTACAAAAATTCGTCACGGACGTAAGTCGTACTTTCACCATCAAACTACTGGAAAATGGCCTCTCTTGTTCTCTTTGGTCAAACCTTACGCTTGGATCATATATCTGCTGTCGTCTTGTATCGAATAATGGGATATAATGAAAGTTCTATAAAAACCGTACAAAAAGGATTGTAAATTTAAAATAAGGATGTGACAATGTGAAAACTTGCGGTGATTCAAATTTTGTTTTTCTTTTCTTTTTGATGTTTTGACGAATGAACCTCTCCTTACCTTAATCTTGAGCCCTAACTTAAGTCATAGTCAATGAAGCTTACACTACCCCGCGTCTTCGCATGGTAGCTTTGTCCGTTTTGTCGCGTCTAAGTTGGTTCCCGAATATATACAACCCTCGAATTTTGCTTCTTAAATCCTTACCCCCTTCTAACAATCGTCAAAGCAGTTGGAAAGAAATAATTTTGATAATAAGTTTGCTTTACCCTATCTTGGATGGATAAAAAAGTCTTCTCGGTAAAGCCAGCTGGTTGATAATAATTGGCTAACAACCAAAACTTGGTTTTCCATTTTAGTTCTCCACTTTTGATGATGTGTACATACCACATTTGTATTAGCGTGCTCGGATGAGAGGTTAACTATTGGGGCTGTTAGTGCTGTTTCATTAGATAGAAGGACCTTGAGGAAAACCAGAAACTACACCCGAAAATATAATTCTTTTACCTTGAGTTGTACATTACGTGGAGATAACTGCAGTGGAATTTTGACCATTGCAGGCATCTTCATTCTTATGGTGCAGATTTTTCGTAGTTGAATTCTTCAAAAACTATGGAGGAACTGCTTTATCTGAATGAACTGATATATAGCTGTCCTTTTAGTAGGCATTCTCATTGTTTGGATCACATGTCATGCCCTTGTTCAGTATTTTGTAGTTGATCTTTTGTAAATACTAGAAATTTATTATTGGCTTTTTATATTTTAAGTAAGTTGGCTAGGTATAAATCTTTCGGCTAGGCCTTTCTTTTCCTTTTGTTTACAATAAATATACTTCTAAAGGAATGTTCTTTTCTCATTTTTTCGTTATATCTAACTAATCAAGAGGTAATATTTAGTGGGGCTTGGTCTATCAAGTGTAAACTGGATATTATTTTTGTTGAACAAATTTAAAAGTTTTTCACAATATATTATTTCTCTACGTCAGGTAATGATTAAAAACTTATTTTCTAATTTTCCCTTATTTGACCCAACAGCTACAAGGAAGCCTGCTACTCATTGTTTTGAGAATCTATCATAGGCAGCGTAATCGTGCTGCCTAAGTAAAGAACGATGTTGGCACAATGTATCGTTTTTTGTTTTTTTTTCTTTAGACCAGGGCACTTCGTATCGAAGAAGTTGTCGTAGAAACTTCGGAAAGGGCTCATTTAATTGGAGTGGCATGTGCCCTTTTTAATAGTCGAAAGTGATTGGAAGGCAACTAACACCCCTTCCACGCCCACCATTTCCCCAAACACATCCAATCAAAATTTTGAGATAGTCATTTTGTTCAGCGTAGTTGATTTCCATCTTGAAATTATATTTTTAAGGAGGACACTCCCCCACAGCCCTCAGGGCAATGGTTTTAAGTTATGCCCTGGGGGAATATAAGATTTTGGTGGAAAGTGTTGTCGTAGAAACTTCAAAAAAGGCCCAGCCCACAGGGCAGGGTTTGTAAGCTATGCCCTGAGGGGTAAATAAGGTTTTTTACAAAACGCGCTGTCGTAGAGATATCAAAAAGAGTTTAGTCGATTGGACTTTGGTTGGGTGGTTGCCCTTTTTAATAGCCAGCAATGATCGAAACGCAGATTACACCCCTTCCGCGATTACCATACCTCCAAATACTTCCATTCAAAATTTTTCGATAGCCGTTATGTTCTCCGGAAATTATATCTTTGAGCTGAATACTCCCTCCACAGTCTTCAGGGCAAGGGTTTTAAATTATGCCCTGGGGCCATATAAGGTTTTTTATAGAAAGTGTTGTCGTAAAAAGTTGGAAAAAGGCTCATTCGACTGGAAATTCAAAGGGCTAGTGCCCTTTTTATAGTTAGAAGTAATTGGAAGGCAACTAACCTCCCTCTTACGCTCACCATTGCCCCAAAGATTTTTGGGGACTTCGTATCGAATTATTTTTTTTCCCCATACCAGGACACTTCGTATCAAAGGAGTTGTCGTAGAAACTTTGAAAAGGGCTCATTCGATTGGAAATTGAAATGGCTAGTGCCCTTTTTTATAATTGAAAGTGATTTGAAGACAACTAACACCCCTTCCACGCCCACCATGTCCCCAAACACATCCAATCAAAATTTTTAGATAGCCATTTTGTTCACCGTAGTTGAAAGTTCTGGAAATTATATTTTTAGCGTATTTTTGAGAGGATGACAGCCCCCGGGAAGTGTTGTAAGCTATGCCCTGGAGGTATATAAGGTTATTATAGAAAGCGTTGTCGTATAAACTTCAAAAAGGGCTCATTTTTTGGAAATTGAAATGGCTAATGCCCTTTTTAATAGAAGTGATTGGAAGGCAACCAACACCCCTTCCATGTCCACCATTTATCCAGACCCATCCAATCAAAATTTTGAGATAACCATTTTGTTCAAAGTAGTTGAAAGGTCTGGAAATTATATCTTTGAGGATGACACTCCCCCCAGAACCCTCAGGGTAAGGGTTGTAAGTTATGCCGCGGGGGCATATAAGATTTTATTGAAAACTTTTCAAAGAAATTCAAAGGGCCAGTGCCCTTTTTAATAGTCGAAAGTGATTGAAGGGCAACTAACCCCCCTCTCACGCCGACCTTTTCCCCAAACACATCCAATCAAAAATTTTTAGATGGCCACTTTATTCAACGTAGTTAAAAGTTTTAGAAATCAGGTCTTTGAGGATGATAACTTCTTCAGAGCCCTCAGGGCAAGGGTTGTCAGTTATGCCCTGGGGGAATATAAGGTTTTTATAGATAGCGATGTTGTAGAAACTTCAAAAAGGGCTCATTCGATTGAAATTAGTAGTACGTGTGCCCTTTTTAAAAGTTGAAAATGATGGGAGGATCATTAATACTCCTCTCAAACCCAACATTTTCCTAAACGTATCCAATCAAAATATTTAAATAGGCATTTTTTTGGAAGTAGTTAAAAATTTCGGAAATTATGTTTTTGAGAATGACACTCCCCCCACAGCCCTTAGGGCAAGAGTTGTAAGTTATGCCCTGGGGGTATATTAGGTTTTTTTTTTATAGAAAGCGTTGTCATCGAAACTTCAAAAGAGGTTCATTTGATTGGAAATTGAAAGTGCTAATGCCTTTTTTAATATTTGAAAGTAATTGGAAGGCAACTAACCTCCCTCTCACGCCCACCAATCCCCAAAACATTTTTGGGGACTTCGTATCGAATTATTTTGTGTTCCATATCAGGACGCTTCGTAACAAAGGAGTTGTCGTAGAAACTTTGAAAAGGTTTCATTCGATTGGAAATTGGAATGGCTAGTGCCCTTTTTAATAGTCGAAAGTGATTGGAAGACAACTAACACCCCTTCCACGCCCACCATTTCCCCAAACAGATCCAATCAAAATTTTTTCAACATGGTTGAAAGTTCCGGAAATTACATTTTTAGCATCTTTCAGAGGAGGACAGCCCCCCTTATAGCCCTCAGGGCAAGGGTTGTAAGTTATGCCCTGGGGGCATATAAGGTTTTTTATAGAAAGTGTTGTCGTAAAAACATCAAAAAGGGCTCATGTGATTGGAAATTTAAATGGCTAGTGCCATTTTTAATAAAAGTGATTGAAAGGCAAGTAACACCCCTTCCACGCCCACCATTTATCCAGACACATCCAATCAAAATTATGAGATAGCCATTTTGTTCAAAGTAGTTGAAAGGTCTGGAAATTATATCTTTGAGGATGACACTCCCCCCAGAACCCTCAGGGTAAGGGTTGTAAGTTATGCCGTGGGGGCATATAAGGTTTTTATTGAGAGCTTTTCAAAGAAATTCAAAGGGCTAGTGCCCTTTTTAATAGTCGAAAGTGCTTGGAGGGCAACTAACCCCCCTCTCACGGCCACCTTTTCTCCAAACACATCTAATAAACATTTTTAGATGGCCACTTTATTCAACGTAGTTAAAAGTTTTAGAAATCAGGTCTTTGAGGATGATAACTTTCTCAGAGCCCTCAGGGCAAGGGTTGTAAATTATGCCCTGGGAGCATATAAGGTTTTTATAGATTTTTACATAGTGATGCTGTAAAAACTTCAAAAAGGGCTCATTCGATCGGAAAGTAGTAGGACCTTTGCTCTTTGTATCAGTCGAAAGTGATTGGAGGATAACTATCACCTCTCTCACACCCACCATTTCCCAAAACACATCCAGTGAAAATTTTGAGATAGCCATTTTGTTCGAAGTAGTTAAAAAGTCTGGAAATCATGTTTTCGAGGAAGGGCTCCCTCACAGACCTTAGGGCAAGAGTTAGAAGTTATGCCCTGGGGGCATATGAGGTTTATTTATAGAAAGTGTTGTCATAAAAAACTTCAAAAGAGGCTCATTCGATTGGAAATTGACAAGGCTAGTGCCTTTTTTAATAGTCGAAAGTGATTGAAGGGTAAATAACCCTCCTCTCACGCCCACCATTTCCCCAAACATATTCAATCAAAATTTTAAGATGGCCATTTTATTCAACGTAGTTGAAAGGTCCGTAAATTACGTGTTTGAGGATGATACTCCCCCACAGCCCTCAGGACAAGGGTTGAAAGTTTTGATCTGGGGGCATATAAGGTTTTTATAGAGTGTTGTAGAAACTTCAATAAGGGTTCATTCAGTTCGATATTGATTGGGCTAGTGCCCTTTTTAATAGTTGAAAGTGATTGGAGGGCAATTAACCCCCCTCTCACGCCCACCATTTCCCCAAACACATCCAATCAAAATTTTGAGATAGCCATTTTTTTCAGAAAGTTCTGGAAATTAGGTCTTTTAGGATGACAACCCCCTCACAGCCCTCAGGGCAAAGGTTGTAATTTATGCCCTGGGGGCATATAAGGTGTTTATAGAAAGTGTTGACGTTGAAACTCAAAAAGGGCTCATTTGATTGGATATAAAAATGGTTAGTGTCCTTTTTAACAGTCGAAAGTGATTGAAGGCTTGACATTTTTATAGTAAAGAGCGATGTGCGTACAATGAATTATTTTTTTGTTTAGACCAGGGCACTTCGTATTGAAGGAGTTATAGAAACTTCGAAAAGGGATCATTCGATTGAAAATACAAAGGGCTAGTGCCCTTTTTAATAGTTAAAAGTGGTTGGAAGGCAACTAATCCCCCTCCCACGCCCATCCTCCCATTTTCCCATTATGTTTAAAAAACTAAATGTTGCCTTAAGATTAAATCAAAATGCACTGTGTTAATGCTAATTCCCAATAAGGCCTCTGCAATATCCCAAGAACGACTGAGGATATTATGTTCAAATTTTCGGGGCTGCTTGTGCTCTTAAAATTTAACCAAATCAAAATAGCGTAAGTGTATTCAAGCTATCAAAGAAAGTAAACAGATTTTTTTTTTTGCAAATGGTATTAAGTTTTCCATTTCAGGTGAACTAGAGGAGGTATTTTTATAGTAAAGATCGATGCGGGTATAATTTATTATTTTTTTTTTGTTGTTGTTTAGACCAGGGCACTTCGTATTGAAGGAGTTGTCGTAGGAACTTCGAAAAGGGCTCATTCGATTGAAAATAGAAAGGGCGGATGCCCTTTTTAATAGTCAAAAGGGATTGGAGGAAACTAATCCCTCTCCCACGCCCACTCACCCATTTGACTATATTTAAAAACTAAATGTTGCCATTAGATTAAATCAAAATGCACTGTGTTAATGCTAATTCCCAATAAGGCATCTTAGCAGTATCCCAAGAACGCCTGAGGGTATTATGTTCAAACTTTCGGGGCTGCTTCTGCTCTTAAAATTTAACCAAATCAATATAGCGTAAGTGTATTCAAGCTATCAAAGAAAGTAAACAGATTTTTCTGCGAATGGTATCAAGTTTTCTATTTCAGATCAGCTAGAGGAGGTATGAAACTAAATTAAACACTACTATTTGTGTCCAGATTTTTAAAAGGGTGTATGTTGCTAAAAATTGCTGAAAAAGTTTCTCCAGCATACAAATAGTAGGCCAAACTATAAAGTCTTAAAAAACAAAAAGGTTTAAACTATTATTTTCTTTTTTCCTGAAAAGACTATGTCAATATAAAACGAACAAAATGAGCAAAAATAAAATCAAATAATCTACCAAGCGTGAAACTACCACAAATCAGCATCGATAAATAAATAAAACGCAAAACGAACAGAAATTACAATAAACAACCGAGTAAGACTCAAAACGAGCAGAAATCAACAAGAGTAGGGCTCATAATCCCCTATGCCTTCCCAAGGCCAGAAGATTATTTGCACTTTACTGAAAAGAAATACAAATGAATATGCATTGTCAGTTTAAGATGCATATACCAATATTTATTAATCAAAATGTTAATATTATTTGATTTATCAAAGTTATAAAAGTAAAAACATTTATATTTTTTTTCAGTAAAGTGCAAATAATGTTCCTGTCTTGGGAAGGCATATGGATTTTGAGCCCTACTCATGTTAGTTTCTGCTCGTATTCTGGCAGCAGCTTTTTGTTTATCAAAGTTATAAAAGTAAAAATATTTATATTTTTTTCAGTAAAGTGCAAATTATGTTCTGGTCTTGGGAAGGCATATGGATTTTGAGCCCTACTCATGTTAGTTTCTGCTCGTATTCTGGCAGCATCTTCCAGATCCTCAGCAGTATGATCCACAGCCTCATACTTCCTGAATTCACGTTTTAGTGCTTTCTCGACTTTCCTTACATTCCTTTTATTTTCATACGATCTATCAATCAAATAATTCTTTTACAAGCCCCTCCTCGTGTCTATTAAAAAGTGTTTTTTCAAATAATCCTAGCTGTGTTCCTAACTTTCTTCCCTAAGACACCTTCAGTGACTTCACAAAATATTTCTCTAAATCAGATTTAAAACCCTCCAATTCATAGTTCAACTGTTCCTTGAAAGTTTATCTCAAATTCTCATCCTGGAGTCTACCAAAGTCATAAGTTCCCGGAAGGTAGTTACTATTCCTAAATTTCAGCTTTAGATTAACCCTAGATACTACAAAGGGGCGATCAATACTTCTAACATCAGTAACAGCAATCCTATATACCCCAGTATCTTATTTCCATGATGTCAGTCTTTGATTTGCAATAACATAATCAATAAGGTTAGCTATTATTACGCTTCAATATAATTCAGAACTTCCTCTGTCTACTATGCTACGCAGGGAAGTAGAATCGGAGCAGGGATGTACGTACTCGGTTATAATCGAGGAGAAATTACACTGGGAAACAAAACCTCTTACAAGGTCGATATAGCAATTCCTTGGAATCTTCTCTGCTAAGGAATAACAGCTTTAAAAGTTAGAGTCAAAACTCTCAGAGCAATTTAAATGAAATCTTGTTACATTTACCACCCTAGCAAGAGAAAAAGGCTAAATGAGTACTCGGTAATGTTGCAAACAAAGTGACTTATTCCATTTGTTTCATAGTCACAAAATAATCTCTTAACTAACTGGTCAATCAGACTTCTTTCGAGACCAAAGGGATGCGATAGAAAAAAGAGGAAATACAACAGAAAATTATAGAATAGCAAAATTTACAGAAGCAGTGATTGTAAAAAATTGTCTGTAAGGAACTTTTAGCTGGTTATCTATTCCAGTCAAAAATTCGTGGAAAAGAATTATTCCACCTTACAGAATTTGAAGCTACTGAATTTTTACGGCAATGGCTAATGATGACTCTGGTTTGCAATTAACTATAGCGCTATCATTTAAGAAAAAGAAGAGAATTGCAACAGGTTTACAAAAAGAAAGAGGAACCTTGCGAAGAGGGAACGGGATATTGATCTGAACAAAATAATTGGATGTCTTTTTTTACGACACCCAACAGTAATCAATATTAAAACACCATTATATTAGTAGGAACCCTTCTTAACATACAGCATGAGATGGCGCCACAGCCACAAGCCTATTTCTAGACCAATCAGAGGGCTAGAATACTAACGGGGACACAGTGACATCACTTGATCTCCAATGAATCTATCTTGCATTTGGACAATAGGATGTTATTGTAAACTAGCTACGCAATATCTGTTTTTGTTATGATTCCAACTGTATAAGTTGACTGCACTTCTTGCCTAATATATCAGTTCTTTGAAGCCATTGAAGAATAAACACCGTATAAAATGGAGAATATTGTGTTTTTGCTACGCAAATTTAGATCGTAAGTTTTATTTTATAAATAACTAATTCAGATATTTGAGTACTATTGCATTATGTGAAGACAAATTAAAAAGTCTAGCTTACTTAATAAAATAAAAAATGGATGAACAATACTTTAGAAACAAATTTGGGGTACATATTTGCACATTGTGGTGGGTGGTTGCATAAAGCATAATATATATTAGATTTAACTTTGGTAGGATTTTTGAACACATTAATCTATTGGTGGTCTAGACTAGCCTAGCGGTGAAAATGTCAGTTCATGTCAATTTTAGGTCTATAAGCTGTGTGTGTGTGTGTTAACGATTTTTTGTTATCTAATTATAGGTCTATATAGTAGGAGCGGGTTATCAAGCCTTTTTAGCTATATAGTCTTTATTTCTAGAGTTTATAGCATTTTGAAGGTTTTATTATGGGGAGTCTATAGCATAGCCTAGACTAACAATGAAATTTATCACCATTTAATTATATTTTTAGAAACATAATTTCTTTAATGCTTATTGACTATCTCATAATGGTTAATGACTGCTGAAAAATATTTATTTCCACTCATTTCAGTTTTAGACCTAATAACCAATAGTATATGAAGGGCTTATTTCAACTTTGATAAACTCGTTATTATCCAAAAATAAAAAAATTGTTTTACACATAATCATTAAATTTTTAAAAGCCTCACCGAATTTTAATAACTAAGTGTCTTTGCTTGAAGCAAAAAAGATATAAAAATATTTTTTTATACCCCGTAATCTAAGAATAGTTATCTTCGATTGAGAGAGAATGACTTTTAAATCCATTTCATCCTTTTGAACTTTGGATGTGCTATTTACATTTCATTTTCATTAGAGTAGAAAAATTTTTGCATTAATATAGAAGAGGGGAAGGGGGATAGAGTGTGTAAAGGGGGGAGGGGCGATTTTTTTTCACTATGGCTTTTACCCTACAAAAAAAACAAAAAAACTATAATTTAATTTCTTTTTAAGGATAATTTTGAAGAATGCACCCCTCCCGCCGAAAAGATGGCCTGGATTGAGGATGGAAACCATTTACGTCCTTCTGTCATTAAATATGCTGCATGTTCTACATCCTCCATACAAGGCGAGAATGCCCTCACCCACAATGCAAGGACCTATATGCACGAAAGTGAACTACCAATAAAGTTGATGACCACGCAGGAAACAAATAATGTGAGTTTAAATTTAACGATATTTCCGCTAGCGGTTTTTTCTCCCAAAGGAAATAAATCCTTTTTTTGGCACTATTGACAACTAAATAACACATTATATAAAATCAAATAGAAAAGTGATATGTGCTTGTCATATCACGTTTGACATGGGATAACACCCCCTTCAATTATCACATCAAGAGCTACAATTCTAAATCAAACCATGTCTAAAAGTATTTCTGTTTTATAACCATTCACTTCAACAACAAATAAGAAACAGATTGTGATATGTGCATGTCACATCACGATTGACATATGGGTAAAACCTCTCCCCTTTCAAATTTACATCAAGAGCTACAATTCTAAATCATAGCACGTCTAAAAGTATTTCCGCTTATAAACGGACACTTCAACAACAATTAATTAACTGATTTTGTGTAGACTAAATGAATATTCGTATACATCTGAATAACACATTTTATAACACCAAATAGAAAAGTGATACTAGATTTAGGAAGATACTTTTTTTTATTTCTATTTTCTTACCTAAAGAAAAAAATGTTATATTTGTCATTTTTCTTTCTAGCGATAATTTGCTAAGGAAACTAAGACGGTATAATGAATATGCCAAATTTATGTGTATTATAATTTAGTATGGACACCAGCACATTATGCGCTGCTGTATTTATTATTTTCTTTCTACTAGACTATTTTCTAAGAAAATTAAGAGGGTATAATGTATATTGCAAATTTATGAGCATTATAAAATAATGTGGACAGCAGCACATTATGTGCTGCTATATTTATTATTTTTTCTTTCCACTTGATAATTATTAAACAACAACTGTGTGTGTGTGGGGGGGGGGGTATTTAACAGGTGGAGGGTGGGAGAGGGATAAGTAAGATCCTGTGTTTTTCCAAAACAGATAAAGAGTATTAAGATGAAGCTTTCAGGGAATGTTGGACAAAATCAGAACCTACCATCCTCATTTAGGTTGTAAATTTGATATAAGAGTAATACATAGGGGGATATTAAATTGAAACTTTCAGGATATATATATAGGGTGGTTAGGGGGGGACAGTGACCAAATGTCACTATACGCACACGTATAGTGCTATTGCTACTGATTCTGATACTGCTACTACTACTACTTTAATAAGCACGTTTTTTAATATAATACATATGTTTTAAATGATATGAAAATATAGTTCGCTAATTATCCAATTTTCGACTTTTTATAAAAATAGGGTTATTTATGCACTTTGAAAATAAGCTATTTTCTTTATAGGTTAGAACGGATGACATATCGTCACTACCTTCTCCCCAACCTGATGTATCAAGCGATGAATTATGTGACCTCATTGACGAGTCAGCTTTAATTGAAGCGCCAATGAAGTTTCGTGACATTCAGGTCGCTGGAAAACCGGCTATCGATGAACTGTACGGTAATTTTTTACGGGAGTTAGATGGTAGTGTTAATTTAGATGATATACCTTCTAACATTATTGATGACTCTGAATGGTCAGATAACTTCTTAGGAAAATATTTCAGTGATGGTAATAATTCTTTAGATGTAGACCCTAGCAGAGTTGAACAAAACATAGAAGTTAGTTCAGATCAAGGTATTCTAGAGAGCGATTTAGCTTGGCTGAGTCTAACAGCATACACATGTTAGATAATTTTACCCTTGAGTTAAAAGATATCCCTCTCCCAAAAGATTTAATGGGCATAACCCCATTTCAACCGAATTTAATTGAAGAAGAAAATTAATTCGCATGGTCTGACTCGCATGCTCCTACCGCATTAAAGGTTGTGCTTAGTGAGCTGTAGGATTTTAATCCACACACCAACCCTATTGTTGATGTTGAACAAAGTGGTGGGGGAGAGGGAGGTAGTGGTGATGGTGATATACAAAGCTCACCACCACTACCTTAATTTCAGCAAAAAAATTCAATCCTGAATACGATAGACGTTTTCACTGCGACATTCGGCGATCCCTTTAATACACTGATGGTTGGAGTTATTATAAGTGAGCCAATAAATATTATACATGCATATGTGGAGAAGATTCGAGCACTTCCTGAACACCAAATTTAACTGTGGGGAGGGCGAGACAGCATAAAAGCCTCAATAGTTTAAAAATATTCTATTTAGATGAAAATCACGGTGGTCTACTTTCATTGTGGGCACACAGAAATGTTAGTGCTTCACCCTCATTTGGGGATTTACTAGAATGTTTTCATGGAATGGATAGACAATGTTGTCACTCATTTGGACAATTGTAATGAGAAGGGTAGTGGTTCAGTGGTTTTATTTGTTGAAAATTTAAGTGTAAATATATGTAAATTTAAAAAGGATTGTCTTTTAAGAGGAGGTGCAGGAGGAGCAGGGCCAGGGTATATAGTTCTAAAATATAATCCTGGTTTAGAAGGGTGCAAGGGCGTCCAACGAATCTGTTTCGAAACAGGCCAAAAGTGTTTCATGTACGCGTTTCTTATATCAGCTTTCCCTTCTTTACGAAATAAAGCTACTAAGAGAAATTTGGACCAGTGGGCAGTACATAGGAAAAAGGGGTCTGATTTCCCCCGAGTAGATTTCACTTGTTTAACAGATAGATTTCCTGTAACACTCAAAGGAACTGCTATTTTTAACGGGCAAACGAGCATTTAAAGATTGGTGTTACAATGCTACAATACGAAACGGAATTTGAAGATGGAACACATACTAATAAAAAGGGAGTAATATTTCCAGTAAGGGCTCCGTCAATTGAATCTGGGAAGCACTGGGTTTGGCTGTTGTATACACCAGCTAGTGAACCTGATTCAATTGACCATTTTAAACAAATAACGGATATTAGTAGAGTTTCTGGGGGAGGGAAAAACACAAGGGGTACGTTACTATTGCCCAATATGTTTGTCTATATTTCGTACTGAATTAAAGCTTCAAAATCATAAGAAACATTCCAAACGATACGGCTATCAATTTTGGAGACAGTCGCTGGTGACCAAGCAATTTTATAAATTAGAAATTTTCAGGATACACTTATGCAAAGTGATAAAATCAGTTTAAGTTGTGAGACTAAACTCACAGTTGTTACTGACCCCCAATATCCAAATCGTATCAAAGTACATCAAGCTATTGCAGTTTCCTATGCCCACACTAGAAGAGACGACAGTAACATTATGCGTCTTGTAGAAATAATTGAGACATTGCAGGAGGAGGATTGTATGATCCAACCATTGACTGAATTAATCATCACAGCGAACAGGGCAATCTCTCGGTTGCGACATACACATTACCCAATGATTCTATCAGCAGACAATCCCCTAGCAATTAAAAATAAGAAAATATATTGGGTATGTATTGGGAAATTTGAAAGGGGGACTAAGGGGAAAGGGACTAGGGGAAAAAAGACTAAGAGGGAAGGGTAAAGTCCATGACCATGACCAATTATGGCAGGGAATATCATCAGGGGGTAGTAATTTTCGTGGCGTATTAAATCAATCGTGCAATGTGAATGTGAGCCAGCAGTATTTTATAACAGTTTTCATTCACAATTCAAATTATGATTTGAAATTTATTTTACCGGCTTTGGCACGTATGCACAGGGAGGGAGTTGCAGATAGCCTCTGGGTAGATAACTCATTTACCTATAAAATTATACCCAAATCAGCTAAGAAGTTGTTGCTTTTAGAATTCAAGTGGCAAACACTGGATAATGGGCATACTTGTTGGAATAAAATCCGTTTTTTTATTCATATAGTTTTTTCCCCAAAGCTGGGGAAAATATATGATTTACTAACTTGTAAAGGCATATATGCATATGATTATTAAAACTCTAGCGCAAGTCTAAGTGTGGAGACACTCCCCCCCCCCCCATTGAAGTATTCTATAATTCACTTACCGATAGTGAATGCACTGCCGAAGACTATGAATTTGCCACGAGGGTTTGGGCTAAGGAGGATGCAAAAATGGTTGGAATTATTGTAGAATTAACTTGGGAAGTCATATTTTAACTCTCTTATATATTTTTTGCAAGAACATAGACCAAATCTATTCGGAATTTGGCCTAGACAATAGGTATTATTTTTCAACACCACACCTGATGATGGATTCAATTCTGAGAAGCAGTAGGGAGGAAATAGGTTTAATTACCGATGTGGATCAACACTTATTTGTAGAAAGATCCTTGAGGGGGGGGATATGTTACTCACGGGGACCGTTCATGACAACTGATCCAAGTGGACAGAACTCTGTTGACGCCGGTGTAAATTCTAATGCTGTTTTTCTGGACATGAACTCACTCTACCTCTCGGCAATGTCTCACTACAGTTTACCGTGTGGCAACTACAAATGGATTGAAAATCCTTGTGCCTTAGTTTTCCCCGACATTCACACTGTCGATGAAAATGGACCTCAAGGATGTGTTTTTGAAATTAACGGTCACATACCAATGGAGCTCCACGACTCACTAAACGATTTTTTCCGTGTGTAAATAGACCGGTGACCAAGGACTCTTTGAGTCCATACAATTTGTCTTTGGTCGAGGATATGGGCATGCATTGGACCCCCTCCAATCAGAAAATAATTGCAGATCTGGAACCGAAACAGAATATCGTTGTTCACCATGTGCCATGTTGCAGACCCAACTTCACAACAGTCACTGTCAAAGACCCGAATATGGTTCTTCTACACAGAAAAAAGAGAAATTTCGTTCTTAATAAGAATATCGTGGGGGGGAGTTCAGTACAGGAAATTTCCAAGAAACTCATGTTGTCATTCTTTTACAATATGTGTAAGGTACAATGGCCAAGGGAGGGGGAAGTTTAAGTGTACTATGGAGACACAGATTCACTCCTATTAAAAGTTAAAACAAAGAATTTATTGGAAGATTTGGAAAATAGTGCACACATCAGCTCTCGGATGGATTACAAGAATTGGAATGAGAGCATCTATCTCGAGTTGGTGAAACACCAGGCCCCAAATCAAGTGTTAATGTTAAAATCTGAGACGAGGAGTGATTTAATATCCAATGGGGTGTTCCCCGGTCCGAAAGTATACTGTGTTGAAACTCAGAATAAGGATATGAAACAAGCGTGCAAAGGGGTGCCTACATACTTTTTTAAAAATAATTTCGACATCAATGTCTACAGAAACTGTGTGGAGAGTAGTTTTGTGCCAAGAGCAAAAGTAATGGCAATTCGCTCTCTACAATTTAAAAATTATACTGTTAGAGTTGAAAAAATGCCATGTCTTGCATATCCAACATGTTCTAAGTACTTGAGGGTGGTGTGAAGGTACTCCCCCGTGGACACTACCGTATTACTGATCAAGTTGAATGCATGGACTATAGAAAACAAGTCGGTTTGGATAAATCAACTTAAATTCAAAAATTTATTACAACTTGGTGGGTGTGTGGGTTGGAGGACAACAATTTCCCTATAATATAAATTCCATTTTGCCATAATCATCATCATCATCATCGCTATTTAAATTTTGCTGCTATTTTGTACAGAGGTTTTTCGGGCCCTGCACTGGACCACCCCCCGCGCTTTCCAGCCCGGCCCCGGGGGGTTGGGGATCCCAGACTGGCCCCCGGGGGCTGGGGGTGGTGGGGGGGGGGTCCCGACCTGACCTTTGGCCCCGGGGGCGATTTTCATCTTTTAAATGTTGTCAATAGTGTTTTCTCTTATTCTCTTAGTCTACAAATGCGTTCAACTGGTTCTGTTGCTGTTGCTGTAGTGTATGCATTATTTAAAATACATGTTGTTTTTGTTCTTGTTGTTCTTGTCATTGCCAATAAATGAAAAATGTGATTTTTAAATTGTTGTTGTTCTGTTTTATTGCTATTATTGATTTTTGTACAAAAAAGTGTTCTAATATAAGAAAAATATGATTCTTAAGTTGTTGTTGTTCTTGTTGCTATTGAATTTCGTACTAGGTAGACTGCTGTAGTCTAGGGGGAAATCATTATTATTTATTCATTAGACAAGTATGGTTTACAGTTAGTTGTAGTCCAACTGCATCAACAGCAGTATGATCAAACAGTTCGTGGTAATGAACTGTAAGTAAGGAGCGACCCGGCTCAATGGTAACCGAAAGTCTAAAAAACGGAATTCTAATATCAATAGATACATCAAAAGAATCAGATTTTAATTGTGATTTCAAATATATAAGCTTAATCAAGTTTAATCTTACGTATCAAAAGTTACGCGCCTGAGAAAATTTGGCTTGTTTTCGAAAAAAGGAGAAAAGACCCCCTAACAGCTATTGAACCATTATGAAAATCACACCATCGTATTCAGCATATCAGAGAACCCTACTGTAGAGGTATCAAGCTCCTATCTACAAAAATGTGGAATTTTCCATTTTTTGCCAGAAGAAAGATCACAAATGTGTGTTTATTTGTTGTTTTTTTTCTTTTCCCCACGAGTAATCGTAGTGACCCAATGGTCCTAGAATATCGTAGGAGGGCTCATTGGAACGGAAATTAAAAGTTCTAGTGCCCTTTTTAAGTGACCAAAAAAAATGGAGGGCAACTAGGCCCCCTCCCACGCTCATTTTTGCTCAAAATCACTTGATGAAAATTTTGAGATAGCCATTTTGTTCAGCATAGTCGAAAATCTAATAAATATGTCTTTTAGGATGACTTAATCCCCCACAGTTCCCAGGGGAAGAGCTGCAAGTAATGAACTTTGCCCATTGCTTACATATAGTATTGGTTCTTGGGAAGTGTACAGACATTTTCAGGAAGGATTTTATTTGGTGGGGGGGCTAGAGGAGGGGGTTATTCGGGAGAATCTTTCTGTGGAAGATGTTTCTTTGGGGTAAGGGACATTTCTATGAAGGAGGTGCCGGATTTCCAAGCATTATTTAAAAAACGATCAGAAATTAAATTTTAAAAAAAACAAGTTTTTTCAACTGAAAGTAAGAAGCAACATTAGAACTTGAAACGAACAGAAATTATTACGTATATGAGGGGGTTCTCCCCCAAGTCAATAGCTCGCTCTTTACGCTACAGTTTTTTTAGTGCTTTCAAAAGAGCTATATATTCTAATTAAACGGCCTTTGTGATTCAGGGGTTTGTGAATTAAACAAAATTTTAACTTTTAACGTAAAGAGCGTGGTATTGACTATGGGGAGAACCCCCTCATATACGTAATAACATATATGTAATAAAAAAACAAGCGATACGGGTCAATAGTAATCGAAACTTTTAAAAAAGGATTAATTTTATTAAGTTTAGTATTACTCATCAAAGGCTACGAGCCTGAGAAAATTTACCTGATTTTTTAAAGAGAGGGGAAACATCCCCTAAAAGTGAAAGAATTTTAATGAAAATCACACCGTCAGATTCAGCGTATCAGAAAACCTATTACATAGGTTTCAAGCTCATATCTGCAAAAATCTGCAGCTTTGTATTTTTCGCCAGAAGAAAAATATACGAATATAGAAGCTGGTTACGTAAGTTAATTTGTAAATTACGTCAGAACCAAATTTAGAGACAGCCATTTAGCAAAAGAAAAGTAAAAATTTTATGCAAATTTTGTTTACTTATTCAATGACGGTGAGCCAAAATAAAAGTTGCATTAACTAAAAAACGATCAGAAATGAAATAAAAAAAACAGGTTTTTTTAACTGAAAGTAAGGAGTGACATTAAAACTTAAAACGGACAGAAATTATTCCATATTAAAGGGGCTGTCCCCTCCTCAGCGTCTCGCTCTTTACGCTAAAGTTTGACTTTCTCACAACTCTATTTTTGTTAAACAATAAAAAACTTGAGCGTAAAGAGCGAGTCGTTGAAGAGGGGACAGCCCCTTTCATATACGGAATAATTTCTGTTTGTTTTAAGTTTTAATGTCGCTCCTTACTTTCGGTTTAAAAACTTGTTTTTTTTATTTAATCAATTTAAAACACCGTTCAGATCGTTTCTCTGTGGTCCGTCAATGTCGGGGAAAACGACACTTTTGGCTAAAATAATTAAGAATTGTAGTAAAATGTTTTTGGAAAACCAAAAAAAAATTACTTTTCCTATAGTATTTGGTAGGAATCCTAAGACAAAATAAAAGCTATTGCTGCTGCTACATCTATGTCAATACAATTCATACGAGGACTTGATGTTTTCAATAGTATTGAACCAAACTCATGGGTGATTATTGATGATTTAGCTGAATCCATTGAACAATGGTCACAGGAAATGCTACAAGTGTTACTGTTCGCTCTCATCATGAACACATTTCCATTACCCTAGTTCTACACAATCTGTTTCATCAGAGCAAGTGTATGAGAACCCTTGCTTTGAACTGTACCAACAATATGATTTATCGGGTTGTTCAGTATTCAAGACTCCTAATTACTTTCAGTAAAAAAATATATCTCGATGCCCCAAAATTTCTAGTTTAAGTGTACAGTCGGGCGACAAATGAACCATACGGCTATATTGTGTTGGATCGCAATCAGAATATAACCGAGAATTTGCATTTAGTTACTGATATTTTTGACAATTAAATTACCGTATATCTTGCAGTGAAGAGTAGAAAAGGTTGTTAGTTGTCATTATGAAAGTTAAGAGACTACGTGAAAATAGATACATTTTTTCCGTTTTAAGTACTTTAAAACCACCACTTAGGAAGACCATACTAAAACATGGTGTTGACAAAGAATTTATTAATCTAATATCTGAACTTTGTTTAAATTTAACCGAGGGCAGAATGTGTTACATGTACAGTTGCCAGAAGGTGTTACAAACAGACAAAGCAACATTGTTCCACTCCACGTGCCTTGGCCTCCAAAAACAAAGTAAAATATTTTAAAAGAAAACGTCTCCTTCAAGCGGGCGGTAGCTTTTTTACACTATTACTGCCAATAATCGCAGGACTTGTAAACAGTTTTCTCTAGATGACTAAATCATACAAATATAATCAAATAAAACTTTTACTCTCACAAATTACACACTTTGAGAAGAATCTATGCAAATTCAATAATGATGGAAATATTACCAACGAAAAAAAGCTAGTTTTACACCAAGATGTACTGCGTCGTGTGGGAAAAAATAGACCCTATCGTAAGAGACCCGTCAATGTAAATGTTGTTGATCCCCAACCCTCCTTCCCAAAAAAATGGAAAGATCTCAAGATTCTGCAGCAACAACAGCACAATCAAAGGAGAAGGACTTGAATTCAATAGTGACATCAATTGGAAACCTACTGCCGCAGACATATCGAGAACAGGGTAAAAGAGTATTAACATATCTCATGTTGGAAAGTGGTGATGATTATCATTAAGTTCAAGTCGATAGCACCGGGAAACGAATTATAATTCAGGGAAAAAGTTATAATCTACTTGATTTCATTTGCGATATGGTTACAAATCGTAAAGAACTTTTATCATTTGACAATAACCTATACAGCTTTCTAAATACATCAGACTTCCCCAAAAGTCTTATTGGCAATAATTAAACTCTAAGGAAATTAAAGGAATACAGTAGAGGCGTCAGCCCTCTAACACGAACAACAACATCATTCAAAAAAGAAGAAGAAGACGATTTTAAATCAATCTTGAAAATATTCTTCATGGTCTGATATGAAGAAGAAGAATACAAAAGAAAGCTAGAATTCAGCCGTATAACACATATAACACAACAGCATCACTTTAAGAAATTTATAAATAAATTTCTTGTGAATTTTTGTCTCGATTTATCGGTTGTTTTACTGAACCAATCGTACTCAAAATCCTCCTCAGGGCCATATTGTGGTGTTTCTTTTGTGGATGGTGAAGTTTTCCCCACAGTAGAGTGCAGACGGTCTGGTATCATAGTACTATTCTTTCTTGTTTTAGCCTAAAACTTATTCCAATAGGCAATGCAAAGAACTCCCCCTAAAAAAAAGTCACTCTGGATCTCACCCCAAATACTAATGAAATTGATCCATTTTTGCCCCGCCTTGGCTGGTCAAGCTCTCTGTCACAAAGCTCACATGAAAGCTCAAATTCTGAGAATAGGACAATGATCAGTGTTGGAGCTAATGTCAATATAGATGATAATTGCTTTCAAGAGGTCCTTTCCAGGAGCTCCAAAAAAAAGTAAAAAAACGTCCCCAATCAAAAGTATTTCCCCTCTCCCTGTCCAAGATTCTCCTTCCAAAAACTTAGGAATTTACCTCAAAATTTCTCCTAATACTCCCTATGAAATAACAAAGATTACTACAATAAGGGTTGCAATTTTCAAAATGTTAAAATCAATGTTTTCTCTTAACATTCACCGTGATGGATCTTTGCTAATAGCTGTCCAAGATCAGAAATCAGCAGATATAATACTTAATCTAAAATCTCTTCTGAATACCCCAATTAATTCATCTAAATGGAACCCAAAACAATCCCCAATAAAAATAGTAGTATATAATGTTCTCCTAGAAATTCCAATTCAGGAGTTAAAAGAAGGGCTCTCAGATAGGGCTGGTAACACATTTCCTGTAGAAGATGTCACTCAACTTGGTAAACTCAACTCTAATGGATTAAAAACAAGTAAATCTTTCTTATTTACACTGAAGGAAAAAATTAATATCCCAGAAACGTTATTCCTATTTGGGCAAAACAAACCGCACAAGCACTACAAGCCAAAGCCTATCCAGTGTCAGAAGTGTCTGAAACTGGGACATACAACAAATAAACTCAATGAAATTCTCCTAGCCGGTAATAATTGTAAAGGATCCCATACTAAAGAGTTGAAAACTTGCAACAACACTCAGCCTACATGTATCAATTGTAAAGGCCCACATGAATCTACCAATAAATCACAATGCCCTGCATATAAGAAAAGAGCACTAACACTCCAAATAGCAACAGAGAAGGCCACTCCATACCCTTTTGCAGCTATGGAAGCAAATACTGCCCAATCACACCAAATAAAACCTATATTGAAATTAAATAAAACCCCCAAGTCAAACACTCCCAATGTATCAAGTACTCCTTGCGAAACACCATCCTTTAATCCTCCTACCTCACATCTCTATCAGAAAGAATCACCAAGCCAACAAGCCTCCTTGTCTAGTGAGATGAGGTCGGCCTGACATCCCTCCCAAGAAGAAAAAAACCAGAAACACTACCAGGAATTGATCCCTTAACTGACAAACTGGATGCACAACCAAACATGCAAACCCCAAAAATATGCTTATTCATTCTAAACTGTAATGCCATTCAGGCCATGAATATACAACAACAACAGAAAACAAAAATCATTGCTGAATTGGCAAAAATCTACATCCCTAATCATATGCTCATTCAAGCAAAAAAAGTTCTTGCTCTACTATTAACAAAGATGAACATTGATACACAGTCATATAAAATTAAATCAACAACACACCACTTATCAATGCTCCAGTGGAACGTTAGATCACTTACAGAAAATAAGCTAACTGAACTAATATCTTTTATGAATAATAATTCCATTGAAATTGCTTGCCTCCAGGACACTCATTTAAACCAAAATCAACAAATTAAGTCTCTGGGATATACTATCCTGAGAAAGGATAGATCATCAGAGAGAAAAGGAGGTGGAGTATCCTTAATAATTAATAATAATCTAAAATTCTGTGGCATCAATTTTCCAGATTTTGTAAATGATGTTGATGCAGTTGGTATTAGTGTTTCGCTGAATAATACAAAAACTTACATAATAAGCTTTTACAACCCTAATGGCCAAACTACAGATGCCATGGATTTCATCAGATATATAAATATTTCTAATATGTTGAAAATATAATTATTTGTGGAGACTTTAATGCCCATAGCCTTTTGTGGGGGAATAAACCAGCAAATAAAGCTGGTAAGTTCATTGAGCGTATGACTTCAAATAATATTGATTTAGCTGTTGCTACCCCTCCAAACCTGAATACATATTTCAACCCCAAAAGTGGCATTTCCTCTACAATTGACCTACAAATTGTGTCATTAAATATTCTGTATAAAATTTACATAAATAAAATTGATAGTCTATGTACTGACCACTTTTCCATAGCTTGCTCTCTAAACGAACCTGCTGAAACTCTATCACATACCTCCAAATATATCAACACTAAAGCAAATTGGCCTATGTTCCAAAATAAGCTAAATGCTGAAATTACAAGCTTCACCCAAAATTCATGCATTTCAAACGCAACCGTTGACACACAAGCTGGAATCTTGCCATCTTTACTAATAAATACAGCTAATCATGCTATCCCCAGGACAACACCCAGGAAAATATTCCGTAAATACATTCCCAAAGCATGGTGGATAAATGAGTGCCAAAATAAATGGAAAACAAAAAAGGCAGCTAGGAGAACATTCCTAAAAAAACATTACTTACTACATATTTAAAAAAATTACAAGCAGAATCTAATCTAAAAAGGAGTATAATAAATGCTAAATATAACTATTGGAATAATTTTGTAAGTAATCTCTCCTGAGAAACAAATGAGCCAATTATACATAAAGTCATGTGCCACATGTATGGGAAAAAGGCTTCCCCCAACCCACTCCTGTATGAGCTTATACATAATAATACCCATTATGACAATGATAATTAAAAAGCTAAGCTATTTTCCAATCTTTTTGTTAATAAGCTAACATCAAATAATTGCAGCAAAACATCCCCAATTCCTATGAACCCTAGTTACCAACCTCGCCCAGGATCCGAGTATATAACCAGCCCATTTCAATCCAGGAAATGAATAATGCAATACATCATATTAGGACCAAAAATTTATCCCTACATGGATAAAGAATATCAGCCCTTCATACAAACAGGAACTTCTAAATTGTTATAATCATGCTTTGGCTTCATCTACGTTCCCCAGTACCTGGAAATGTTCGTCCCTCCTACCAATTCTAAAGAAATATAAACCCAAAAATAACCCTGAGTCTTATAGGCCCATAATGATTACTCCTGTGATGGGGGAAATAATGGAGAAAAGGATTTATTATCGACTCCTCTGGTCTGTTGAAAATAATAATATGATCCCTCACACTCAAACTGGTTTCAGGAAACACCATTCCTCAACAGATGCTTTCATATAATTAACAAATGCAATAAATGAATCATTATCAAAAAATAATGTCCTAGTTGCAGCTGTCCTGGATTTTGAAGGGGCATATGACAATGTGAACCACCAAATCCTCTTAAATAAACTTGCAAACCTTGGACTACCCCCCAAGCTAGTATCTTTTATAAAATATTTCATAGAATTGCGAAGTTTCATTGTTTGTGTAGGTTCAGCCTCTTCACCTCAAAAGACAATAACCAAAGACCTTCCTCAGGGAGCAGACCTCAGCTGCCTCCTCTTTGCCCTATATCTCTGGGACATGAACCTCTCCCACACGAATCTACAATATACTGATGATCTGGTACTATGGTCATCTGGCAACACCTTTGAGATTGCAAAGTTAAAGCTGCAAAAGTCACTTTTCCAATTTGAAAAATTTTCTTAATATTCAGATTTACCCATTGCACCCACAAAGTCGAAAATAATCCAATTTCACCGAAAGCGAAATTATGTTAATGCAAGAGTAACTCTACATGGAACAACTATTCCAGAAGATAATCATATTAAGTACCTAGGTGTCATGCTTGACCAAAAACTTAATTTCCACCTCCACATTTCAAACACAATAAAAAAAATGCTATAGAAAAACAAGTATTCTAAAAAGACTTCTTTCCACACCCTGGGGTGGAAAACCTTACTCCAGTTTTATAAATCACATATAAGACCCCATATTGACTATGGGCTCATCGTCTATAGTGCATGTGCAAAGACCCAGATGGAAAAAATTGAAACAATACAAAATGATATAATACGCCTCATATTTGGTCTTAGGAAACCCACAAGCACCAAGTTTCTGCTTATGGAGAGTGGATTAACAACAATAAGGGAGAGACTTAGCTTTCTCTTGATGAAACATCTTACAAAAATTGAATCAAATAGCTCACACACTCTACATAATTGGTTAAGAAATCCAGCAATGCATAGAGGCATTGCAGATGAGTATGCCAATATTCAGAAGAAGTTCCCTGTACCCGCAAAGTCTATTGCACCTACTTTCCCCCAATCCCCTCCATGGAATTGGTCAATCCCCATAATAAATACCGATTTCTCCATGTGGACTAAACATTTAACCCCCATTGCTTTGGTCCAGAAAAAATTGGCTGAAAAAACTTAATGCAATTACTTATAAAAACCATTTCCAAATATTTGTTGATGGGTCAAAAATGAAAGAGAAGGTAGCAAGTGGTGCTTTCCTTTCTCACCTGAAAATTGCAATGGGTGAGAGATTGTATAATAATGTATCACTAATGTCTGCAGAGTTAAATGCCATAATCATGGCATTAGAACACCTTATGGAAAACCAACCTTTGATTGCTAATTGTAATAATATTATAGTTTATTCCGACTCTTTATCAAGCCTTGAGTTGCTGTCTTCAGCTCCTCAGTATAAGTTGGATATTGACACTTATCATTGTCTTAGTATTGTAGATAATCTTGCTTCAAGTGGAATAAGAACCTATCTTCAGTATATTCCTAGCCACTCTGGTATAAGTGGCAATCATCAAGTGGATGAAATAGCAAAAACTGCTATAAATATTGACCAGCCAAGTGGGAGACCAATCCCCATTAGAGATATTTACCGATGGAGACTATCAGATATTATGGTTAATAAAAATAATCCTATCCTTTCCCCCTTTCCCAATAAGTATTTTTCTAAAATTTATCAGAGAATTCGTTCTGGAACAAATGGACTAATTTTTTTTTGCATTCTCGTACCAGTTTCCTAATTCAAGTGGTTCAGTTCCCCTGTCCCCTCTTTGCAGGTATTGTATTATGAATAATGAAACAATTGACCACTGCCCATTTGAATGTATTATGCTGACGTCTGTACAACATACCTTACTTTGTAAACTGTTAAAATGCTTCAAACACCACAAAATCTCACTATCAGCCAAGAGCCTAGCCAACTATACCTGAACACAGAGCATATAAATCGACATCTATCATCTTATATTTGAACTCCTTAAGTCGAAAGATCTACAGAAAGATATCTGAGAATATCTAATAAATAAGAGGCAACCAAGCCAGTAGCTCTGTAGCCCACAGAGTGAAGCAAAAGGAAAAGGGCTAAATAGTATCTACTGAAAAGCCCGCCTGCTGTGAAATAGAAGAAGAAGAAATACTAGTACTCCTAGTAGCAACAGCAAAGATTTTATAACACCGACAATGGTGGAGGATAGACAAAAGTAAAGACGTATTGATATCAAATCACCGTCACAAGTACCACCCTCCAGTGTGCAAAAGGGGAGTGGACATTGCATTTGGTGTTGACGTTCAAAATGGATCAAGTTGTAAAACATGCCTATTAAATTTTTCTGAAGTGGGGAGTCTAAGTTCCCCCACATAACTTTCCAAGATTACCTCTGATATAAGTAGCAACACATTAAAAAATGCAAAAGAGTATTTAGAAAATGAACTGAGTTACATGCTGCATCAGAATCGTAGGCTTCGTGGCAAACAGTATCGACAAACTAAGGCCTTTTTCCCTCTGCATATATTGCAAAATGATCTTTTAACTCTAGACGCGATTCAATGGCATCACAATACACCGTACAAATATATTCTAGTGACAATCAGTGTCTTAAGTCGCTATGCATATGCCATTCTATTGCGATCAAAGAGAGGTGTTGAAGTAGCTCATGCTATAGAAAGTATTCTTGAACAGGATTGATATAGAAAAATTCAATCGGATCGCGGTAGCGAATTTGTTCATCCTCATGTGCAAAAGGTTGTATTAAAATAAAATACAAAGCTCTATCATAGTCACAGTCCGATAAAGTCTGCATTGGCTGAACGATTGATAAGAACGATTCGTCTATTAATTTCAAGATATTGCAAACTTAAAAATACTGCTGCTTTTATTCGTGATTTAGATAAAATCTTGAAAATATGTAACCCACGACCACATCGATCGCTGTGTAATATTAGCCCACAGGAAGTACATTGAAGTGAAAATACATTTGATGCTTCTCTAAAGCAATACTCCAGTGAACAAAAATTGAGAAGAAAAAATTCAATGTTGGGTGATACTGGTCGAATTAACAGAACCACCAATATTTTTGAAAAGGAGAATTATTTATGGAGCACTGAACCTTTTAAAGTGGCCAAAATCCTAGACACTGAACCCATGGCATATCAGCTGTGAGACACCAAGGATGATGAAATTCTCGGCGGTTTTTATGAATACGAACTACAAACAGTTAGAAAAAGTAGTGAAATTTATCAAATTGAAAAGATATTAAAGAGTCGTACTCGTAGGGGCAAGAGACAGTTGCTTGCTTGTTCGCTAGGATACAACTCTGATTTTGATTCTTGAGTTGCAGTTGATGACATTAACAATGCCCAATAATTTCTATTTGACATTCATTTCCAATATTTCTGATCCTCTCTACAATGATTTGAATAGAACAAGTGATTTTTGGACGAAACTCTCCCCCACCATCAAATTCGAGGGCGCGTATGAAGTGGCTCTTGTCGACTGTATTCTCAAAAATACATACGATATCGTGAGAAAAGATCGCAAATATGAGATAAAAATTAGATCCTATGACTGGCCGCCACCCCCAGGTGATCAAGAACAGATTCAAAAGATCAATTGGATGAATAATCATTATCTTGAATTACCCTACGAAGAACTCACCTGTATGAATGATTTATGTCATTCTATCGATAAAAGAATCTCCGCTCGTAAAGAAGGAGCCTTTCATTTCAACTATTCCAAGGAGGAGGGCAAGATATACATTAATTCACCCATTGCCGATGAAAAGGTTATTCTCAATGATAATCTAAAAGATTTTCTTGGCTTTAAGCTCAATATAATCAATGGTAAAAGTGCTGGAAACACTAATTTTATTTCTACTAACTACCCACCTGCCTCCTCCACAGACACTTGTATATTTCTTTACGCTTCATTTTTTGAAATATCCAGAGTTGGCAATAGCAATGTCCCCCTCCGACGAGTTCTTGAACGAAAAACCAATTAAGAACATATTCATCACTACAATATAAAGCATCTTCAGCATATCCCCGTAAACACTTCCTATTTGGAACTCTGCCAGTTAACACTAAGAACTTAATTATGTGATCTCCTAGCGATATCAAAAGGTTTGGTTACGATCACATATTCTTTTCGACCCATTCAGCAACAACATCAAGATTTCTAATAGAAAAGTGGTCTTCATATGTCCTGATATTGGATTCTATGTTAATACTCTTGAGCTAAGACAAGTGGGCAATGGAATGGACTATTACAAAGGGCGATCATCAATGTCTGGCTATGGTCTTGGCAGTTGGTTTGCTAAGCTGTTTCGCTCTGCACTACCTGTGGCTAGAAAATATATTGTACTGGCTGCGACGGATTTTGCATCCTCTACACTATACGGTTGGAGCTCTGGCAAGGATTTAAAAAAATGTGCTTCGAAAAATCTTAGGTCCAGCGCGTGAACCTTTGGCGAGCAATTGAAATCTAATCGAAATGGAAAAGGTTTAAAAAGCTCGAGAAAAAATGCACCATTCATCATTCTCTACTCAGGTCAGAAACGAAAGACATCACCCTTGTCAAATAAAAGTTCCCCCCCCCAACACTTTCTAAAGTTTCGTCTGACGTAAGTGGTGGTGTCAACAGCACTTTGAAAAATGCAAAAGAGTATCTAAAAATTTAGCCGAGTTGAATTCTAAATCGAAATTATAGGCTTTTTGGCAATCAGTATTGAAAGACTAATGTGTTTTCACTATTGAATGCGATCCAAGCAAATCATTTAAATCCATATAAAATTCAAAAGCGCCCTACTACATCCTGAAAATGTACTCTACTTGGAATCAATGTCTTAATTGGCTATTCATATTCTGTTCCATTGCGATCAAAGAGAGGTGTTGAAGTTGCTCAGGCTCTAGAAAGTATTCTAGAACAAGTTTTCTATAAAAAAATTCAAAGTGATCGTGGTAGTGAATTTGTTCGTCTACGTGTGCAAAAGGTTCTGTTGAAATATAATACAAAGCTCTATTATAGTCATAGTTATATAAAGGCTGCATTGGTTGAACGATTGATAAGAATGATTTGTCTATTAATTTCGAGATATTGTAAACTGAAAAATACTGCTTCTTTTATTCATGATTGACATAAAGTCATGCGAATATATAACCATCGATCTCTGTCCAATGTTATCCCTCAGGACGTTGATCGCAGTGAGAGTACATTTGACACTTTTCTTAAACAATATTTCAGGGAAAAAAATGAATGTGAAGAAAAAATTCAATGTTGGCAGTACTGTTTGACTTAGTAGAACCAGAAATATTTTTGAAATAGGGGAATTATTTATGGTCCACTGAACTTTTTAAAGTGTCAAAAATCCTAGACACCGAACCCATAACATATCACCTGTGAGACGCCAAAGATGATGAGATTTTCGGCGGCTTTTATGATCATGAACTACAAAAAGTTAGAAACAGTCGTGAAATTTATCAAATTGAAAAGATATTAAAGAGCCGTACTCGCAGGGGCAAGAGACAATTGCTTGTTCGCTAGCTATGATACAACTCTGGATTAAAGTTGGAGATATTAACAATGCCCAATGATTTCTATGTGACATTCATGTCCAATGTCTCCGACCCCCTCTACAATGATTTGAATAAAACAAGTGATCTTTGGACGAAACTCTCTCCCACCATCAAATTCGATGGTGCATATGAAGTGGCTGTTGTCAACTGTATTCTCAAAAATACCTATGATATCCTGAGAACAGATCGCATATGTGATATAAAAATTAGACCCCATGATTGGCCACCACCCGTTAGAGAACAACATAAGATTCAAAATATCAATTGATCGTATTATTCATATGTTGAATTACCATACGAGGAACTCAGTAGTATGAATTATGTCGTTCTATCAATAAAAGAATTTTCTTTCGTAAAAAAGGAGGCTTTCATTTCAACTATTCAAAGGAAGAGGGCAAGATCTACATTAGTTCACCCATTGCCAATGAAAAGGTCATTCTCAATGATAATCTAAAAGATTTTCTTGGCTTTAAACTCATTACAATCAATGGTAAAAGTGACGGAAACAGTAATGTTTGATTTCTGACTACCCACCTGCCTTCTCCTCGGACACTTTTATATTTTTTTTATGGCTCTTTTGTTGAAACATCCAGAGTTGGCACAAGCAATGTTCTCCTCCTACGAGTTTTTGAACGAAAAACCATTCAAGATCATATTCATCCTTACACTATAAAGCATCTTCACTTCATCCCCGTAAACACTTCCTATTTGGACCTCTGCCAGTTAACGCTAAGAACTGAATTAGGTGATCCTCTAGCAATGTCAAATTGTTTTGCTGTGATTACATCCCATTTTCGACCCATATTTGTCGGTGTTAAAAAAACAAGATGTCTAATAGAAAAGTGGTATTCATTTGTCCTGATATTGACTGCTATGTTGCTACCCTTGACCCAAGACAACTGGGCAATGGAATGGGCTATTACAAAGTTCGCTCATCAATGTCTGGCTATGGTCTTGGGAGTTGGTTTGCTAAGCTGTTTTGCCCTGCTCTACCCCTGGCTAAAAAAATATATTTTGCCTGCTGAAACAGATCTTGTATCCTCAACACTATATGAATGGGGCTCTGGCAAGAATTTAAAAAAAGTGCTTCGGACAATCTTAGGTCCAGTGCACGAACCTTTGGCGAGCAATTGAAATCTCGACAAAATGGAAAAGGTTGAGAAACAGTGCATCACTCATGAGTCTCTACTCAGGTCAGAAACGAAAGATATCACTCCTGTCAAAGAAAAGAAGAAAAAACAACTACCACAATAAGGATTAGAAGAAGAAGCACAAGGAAGAGAATTGTTAGATCGAAACAGGATTTCTTTTCATAGACTGAAAAATGGCATATCTACCGCATAAGGATTCCCATCCTTCAATCACTTCATCTTTTAATCTGTTCAATGTAGAAAATGTCGATGTGAGTGGATACTATGAACAATTCTATCCACAAAACCGCTCTCCGATAATATCCTCTTTCAAATTTTTTTAATGAAGACTACTTTATGGACATGTCTTCGACATTTAGAGATTTACATGTAATAGTCATGAAATCCGACAATGGAATGCCAATTCGTGATGATGGAATTTCCTACGAAAATTGTATATTACATAATTTGTTTCAAAAAATTAGTGTCTACATAAATGGAGCACTGGTGAGCACTAGTAACAATCTCTCAAATTATACAAGTCATACCAAAGTCATACAAGGAATTGAGAAGCACCTCCAATCGATATGAATATATTACAGATACTCATAGTACAGATGCACTTAAAAATGCTACAAATAGTGAATTACATCTAGTTGGAAAAATACATCACGAAATATTTAATATACCCTAATGGCTACCGCCAAATATTAAAGTGGATAAAAAAGTGACGCTTGCTCCATTCAATTCCGTTTTAAAAAAAAAATTCCCTGCCAATCCTGATGTAACTCTCTCTCTCACCCCATCAATACTACATGTACGAAAGTAGCAGGTTATGAGTTCTGTTGCTTTGGCAGTGGAAAAACTGAGAGTCAGTCGCAATAATATGAAACTACTCGTTCCTCATACGATCACCAATCAACGTCATATTGCACCAGGATCGCGCGCCTTCACCGACTAGTCAATCAATGGTGAAATTCCATCAAAATTAGCATTGGCATTTGTAAAAGGCGCTAGTTCAATAGGTTCGTGGACAGATTGCCCACATAAATTTGAGATGTTTGGGCTTTCATCTCTTGTATCTAAAGTAAATGGAATCCCACTCTACAAGCTATCTATGTTTTGATAAATCCCATAGAACATTGTATGAGTTGACAATGCGACCCTAGATCATGATTCGCAACTATTTGAAAATGGTATAACCGAAGAAATGTTCGCTAAAACACATGGTGTCATTGTACTACACTTGTCTTGCACTCAAGATATGAGTATAGTACAAACGGGGAGTGTGCGTTTAGAGTGTACAATTACTGACCCATTACCTGAGAGTATCGCACTATTCTTGTTATATCAATTTGAAACCTTTTGGGAAATCACTCCCGAAGGCAGTGTTCTACTAGACCTTGCACCATGAACACTAGTCAAATAATCAGTGTATTTAATATGGACCCCTACATGTCCAAATGCAGATCCCATTGTGTACCATCGGACTTTCTTGGAAAAATTCAAAGTGCAAACAGTACCATTATCATTGTTAATAGCATTCCTTCGACTGTGAAGACCAGTCATTGGTTCTGTATCTTTCAAACAATGAAGACTATTGAATTTTTTGATCCTCTCGGCCTACCCTATACGTTTTACATTCCACGCATTAACAACTCTATTGAAAGCACTGGGAAAACTATTATTCAAAACCAGAAGAGAATACAGGATCTAACGACTAAAAGTTGCGGTTTTCATGCGCTACTATATTTCGTCATCAGATGTCTTGGTTATACTTGCAAGCAGTTTCTCGATATTTACGTAGGTATTCCACGTCTGAACGACTTTATGGTGGAAAATTTGCTCTCAGAACTGTATAATATTGATTTTAGTGCCCTACGAGTAAAGTATTTTAAAAATGTATGTAAACATGTTTATTAATAAAAAAAATGTATATACACAACAGATATATCTTTATTGTTCATTTGAATTCTTCATCTTCTGTGCAGAGGCAACTGTCGAAAACCTCTAACGCTTGTTAATCATTTAAGTTCACTGTATATTTATACTGATTGGCTGCAAAGTCAGGGTCACATTTTCTACGGTACAATGTAACTTTACTCATATCAAATCTCTTTTTATATCCAATTATACAATTTGCATTCATATTGCGAAATTCACGTGATTCAACTTGTCTATTTGAAGTAATATGACATACACTACTTTCAAGTGATGAGTCACATTTTGTAACAGCCAAATAAAAATCACTAGGTTTATAGTCATAACAGGCAGTTTCGTCAGAACGATGACGTAGAAACTAAATTTTCTTGTTACCCCAACAGTTGAATCGTAGACCTGATTCTTCTCCCAAAATAATTTAAAACCACGACGATACCAATCTCGTAGAAATAAACTAAAATCTTGTTTAGGGTTTTTTCCAATCATACCAGGATAAGTATTCTCCCACTGATCACATTTGTCATAGCGGCAATTGGAGCATAGTTGCCCTCTAGGGTGAGAGTCACAAATCTCTTCAAGACATGAATTAGAGCTTTTAATTTGTACTGCATATCTTTTATGTAATTTACATGGATTACATAATTTACGCTTTTCATTATATTCATCAATAATTGTACAAGTCTCACATGATGACCAACTGCCAAGAGTATACATACATAATAGACATGTATTGAACATTTTTTTTTGGTTTCCAGTGTCAACTCTCTCACACCTAAAATGAATTTGATCTATGTTCGATACATTCAGAGGGGGAGTAAGAGGGAGAGAGAGAGAGAGAAAGAGGGAGAGAGAGAGATAGAAACAGACAGACAGAGAGAGAGAGGTAACTTCATGACGTTACAACACCTGTTTTGAAGAGAATCATCTAGATAGAATCTATGGTAATGTATTCAAAAGTATATCCCCGATATTATTTTGCTTTGTTTCAATTAATATATCAATGAATTAAATATAATCTTTTGAGTCACATCGTAAAAGCTGAATACAATAGTCAAACGGTGGAGGATAATTTCCCATTATATTGTCAAATATTCTTTGAGAAAACATTTTTAGTTGAAGAGATAACTCAAGATAATCGTCATCTAAAATAAAACGTTTCTCCATAGCCACATGATTCAATATAATTCTCTCTTTCTCAAATTCATTCATTCTTCAATCCTAACACTCTCACTGCTGACTCTAGACTAACCACGATTCTTTCTAGTTCAAGAATATTCGATAACCTACTTAAAAAATGTAACAAAAAGAAGGAGAATATTTTTGATTTCGAAACAATTATATTGTATGTGAGCATAATTACACCAATAATAGATTACACATACAGTTGCCGATATAATTTATTGTCCTCATTATACTTCATTATTGCATTTAAAGCAGTTTGAAGTCTATGTATATGTACTATATCGACTTTTGCAGCAAAGCATAATTGTTTCTCCAATTTAAATTTACTCAAAGATAACACGTATCTTGCATACACTTCTTCCGACTCGAGACAAAGTCGAGATCCTATTGAGATTTCTACCGCAATGTTTGGTGCTCATGTTGCAAATATATATCTTGACAAATAAATAAACGAGTATAGTCAAACTGTTCTGACTCCTTGAATTCTATTCTCACACTAATAACGACTATACTGATAATCCTTCCTTATATTAGTTGTGGTTGCTAAGACCTCTTGGGGCTATTGCGCAAATCCAATGCTAACATTCCTAGAAGTCAAGTGATGTCACCCCTGTTATTATTCTAACCCTCTGATTGGTCTAGAAATAGGCTTGTGGCTGCGACGTCATCTCGTCCTGTATGTTAAGAAGCCTTCCTACTTATATTCAAGGATTATATTCAAGGATATATTCAAGGATGAGCTTAGCAGTTACAAGGCTAATATTGCACTATCTTACCGACACGAGCTTCAAATGCTAATAAAAAAAATATTTAGTGCAGTTTCAGGCCCCATTCACTTTGGAGCGCACGCTTCCAACCTAAATTTATTGTACATTTGATTTTCTTTCGCCCAAGGAATTAAAAATTTAAGTTCCAAGGCCGTTGGAACAAAAAAAGTTTTGGCCCTTTTGCGGATCCTATTTTGGGGTTCAAACTAGTTACTAGGCTACGTGTTATGGGGTTGTCTTGGTCGACAGACTGACAGTTATAAATTACGTCAAGGCCTTCAAAAAATATTGTCAGCTGTTAAGCACCCATTCAACAAAAACATACGGTCTCCTCGGCCCAGAAATAAATCTTTGAAAGTTTCAAGCCAATCAGACTGTCGAGACCAAGTAAGTCCGCCCGTCCCCTACGATATACCTCTGTAAACAATAGACCATGTGAGTAGGTTAGGCACTTCCCCTGGGGCTGGTTGGGTCATGTCACGAAGCATACTTTTTGGACCTTTCGAAATTCTGAGAAAAAAGGCTAACTATAAATTTTGATGCGATGCCATGGGGGAAGAAGAGCATGGGATAAAAAAAATGACAAGGGCCCCTCCAATAATTTTCAACCTTGAAAATGGTACTACGTCTTTCCGTTTCCAATCAACTGAGTAATTTTCTAAGCTGCACCGACCAAGTCCTTCCTTACATTAAATTTGTCCAGCATGTCTCAGAAAAATAGTTCTCCTGAAAATGTGTCTGGAAAAAGGCCAAAACTCCATTTGAATCCTGAATATCCTTTAGTCACTCGGATAAAGGGAACGGTTTCCGTTATAATGGGGCCTAAAACTAGTCCAAAAACTCCGTTATGATCGGCATGAAACTTTCATCCTTTGGTCTTTAGACCAAACAGAACAAAATACCCAAGTGAAAAACCAGATTCACGGAACATGGAGACAAAATGGGGAAACCCTTTATGGCTTGAAATTCACAGTCAAAAGCTCCTCGGTCAAGAAATCCTATCTCACAATAAGGCTTAGGCTGGGGCGCGTTAAGCTCAAAAATGAGGCCGGACAACCGTAGGAACCCATATTTACATACAGGGGGCACCTCTGCTGCCATCTATAACCAGTCTAACTGTACAAGATCGCGTGTCGCTTTCTAGGCCAATCACGGGACTTAGAATACTGATGAGAAAATCCACATGCGCACTGAATACTAACGGTACAATTTTATTGATTCACTAACGGTTCGACCTATTGTTTCTAAGAAATTCTAGCCTAGATTTACGTAAGAGGCTGTGATGAAAATCAAGTCTAGAGTTAGTAGTGCGATAACGTGAATGAACAAATTGAGTTAGAAATATTCTTTTATTGCGACTGTTCTATATGTAAAGGACATTATCATGATTTTGAGTATTCTCATGAACCTACTGCATGTTTAGACAGTGTAGACTCTAGAATAGACGAAAAAAATCTGGAGGAAATGTGGAAAAGAATCTTGATTGACATGGAGAGAGATTTATACAGGGTACAAGTAAGGATGCCTAAAACGAGGTTTTATACGACAGAAAAGGAAGATCGAAAGAAGAAACAGAGAAAAGAGGACTATCTCTACAGAGATAGCTCAAAATATACTATAAAAGACAATGATGAAAACTCAAAGAAAAATGTGCATAATGCAAGATATAGCGGTAAATATTATTATGAATATGATTTAAGAGAAGAGAGAAAGTGGCCCTTTAAGAGAGAACATAGAAGATTATTATAAGGAATGGATATTGAATATCGAAAATCGTTTTGGAAGAGTTCTCATATACCATTTTACGATAAATCTCATTATTGATTTAATTGATTAGTTATGCATCATAACCTTACAATAAATTCTGTTTGTACTATATTAATTTTTTCTTACGCTATATGCCTAGAGTAAGGATACCAGTAGAGACTTCTGTACATGAATAGTTTAGATTGAATGGATCAACCCTTAGAGTGTTATCAGTCCTCAGCCAAGTTTTCTATCAAAGATAAAAAAAATTTCATAGAAATTAGCTGTTTAATGTATTTTTTTCTTAAGAAATCAACCATTTCTTTTTTTCATCCATGCTATTTAAATAAAATCATTCTTCTAATCTTTTATTCATTTGTCAAATCAATATTTACAACACTCATTGAAATATATAACGTCCGGCTCAATTACTTGAATATCATCATCACCATCTTCTACTATCACTATATTACTCAGAGGTGGCATGTCCTCATATAACCGCTCGTCATCTTCGACACAGAGTTGATCCGAAGGCCCGCTCCTCACCAAATCCTCCGAAGTATACGATAGCCCATCCTCAGTGTAATGAACTTCCATAATACAATCTGTAGGATCGGTGCTAGCATCACAAAGGAAAAGCTCCTCGCTTCCGGTGAGCTCCCACTCGGACCATACATGATCTCCATCATGAGTACTCTGATTAACATGGTTATCCCATATGGATTGTCCCTCTTGCATATACTCAGGGGTTTCCTATAAATGAAATAAACAAATTAGAAATAGGATTACTTAATATTTGTCAATATATCCATAATTTTCATGTCTAAAATTCAACAATTTGGTGGATATGGGTTATTTACATACGGGATGAGTTTTAATGTTCTTGGTAAAAGCCTGTACGAGATTTAATGTCCTTGGTAAAACCTGTACGGGATTTAATGTCCAATTTCTGAAAAAAGGGGGGGGGGGGAAAAACCCTGAAAATTATGTGACATTAATGAAAATGACGGCGCATCAACCGAACGCCGTCAACGAGAGCTCCGATTGACCCCCACCAAAGTGTCACAAAGCCATCAGTGCGCCACCACCACCAGAGATGGTAGCGTTTGGCTGACTCTAAATTAATTTGCAGCAATTCTTCATTTTCGTCAACCGCAAAGTCGGAGCGTTTCCTTTCTCGTGTTTTTAAGTATTTAGATTTTACTTATTAGAAATCCTGCAGGGCTTGTGCTATCCCCGAGTTTTTGAAGATTTCCTTTTTCAATGGGCTGTCGTACCAATTCATTGGGCCTAAAAACATTGAGAGAGAGGGATGATTCTAACAGAAATGGAAAGTTATAGCACGATTTTTAAGTGACCGAAAAAACTAGCCCCCCCCTCCCACGTCGAGACCATTTCCCCAAACACATACGATCAAAATTTAGAGATAGCTTTTTACTTCAGCATAGTTGAAAGACACAACAACTATGACATTAGAGATAAAATGACATTCTAACTGTCTGCCACACTTCTCAGTGACAAAACTAAGTTTCCGTTATGCATTACACTTGAAATAATGATAAAAAAGCTAAAAACTTTTCATTTATTCACAAATTATTTCTTTTAGATGTATTAGAAATCAATAAAGGATGTTTTGCATTAGGAATAGAAATTGCACAATTGAAACCTGACTATTATTTAACAATCAGATCAAGGTACAAAATGCTTTAAATACCTATATACCATAGGCCTGGAAGAGTACAGGGGGTCCCGATTCATGGAAAATAGAGGGGAGGGAATCAGTTGCTCAGAATCTAGAAGGTGATATTTTTTTCACTGAAAATAACAAAAATTGGTATTTTTTCAAAGACAAATCCCAAAAAGGAATTATTACTAAAATTATGAGGGAGAGGAATCTAGGAGAATCAATGCCCCATTAGTAGAGTGCTAAGTTATACTTCTAGCCGACTATGTTCCTTCCTGTGCTATTTGGGGGCATTATGTTCCCTGGCACCTTTCCAGAGCATGTACTTATAGATTTGCTTGCCTTATGTTCCCTGGCGTCTTTCCAGAGCATGTACTTATGGATTTGGGTGTATTATGTTCCTTCCTATGCTATTCTAAGGGTTTATGTTCCCTCCCATGCTATTCTATAGCGCTATGTTCCTTCCTATGTTATTCTATGAGACCTCTACACGTGATTAAAAACACGTTTTGAAACTACATGCTATTTGCTTGCCTTTCCTTGGTACCTTTCCAAACGAGCGGGGATTCCCCACTGGCTCCTACACATTGCAAAAAAGCGACAATGTTCCTTGGTACCTTTCCAAGCAAAGTGATTAAACACGTTTTGAAACTACATGCTATTTGCGTACCTAAAAATTGGATGCTACAATCAGAATTGTTTGATTGACATTTGCAAAAAGGGGTAAGGGATTCGTGAATTGGACTGTACGAACGATCTTATTTTAATAATAGGGAAAAAACAGAGCTAGATAACATTCGCGAATTGGATCGTATGAAGGTGGGGGAAAAAGGAATAAGGGATGGTCTTATGACTTGACCTAGCTTTACTTCTTCGATGTGTGCTGTATAATACACAAGTAGGTTTTGAACAGTGTTGTCAATTTAAAATAGAGTTTAACGTTATACTATACTAAAAAGTTGATACTAAGAGAGATGCAGATACCAAGAAAAGAATTTTAATAACGGATAGCTTTACTTCTTCGATGTGTTCTGTATAATACACAAGTGGTGGGGTGATGGGAGCGGGATGTCTTAGAGTACTTATAGAGCTGTACTGTGGGCCGAAATTCTAGTGAAAAATCCGTGTGGATGACTTGAAAAAAAATTTTTAACGAGAAATGGCTGAAAAGTGTTTTGGGGGAGATGGGTTGATTGGCAGAAGGATGTATTAGGGTAGTTATAGCGTGATAGTGGGGGCCGAATTCCTAGCGAAAAACTCGTGTGGATGACTTGAAATAAAATTTTTAACGAGAAATGGCTGAAGTGTTTTGGGGGAGATGGGTTGATTGGCAGAAGGATGTATTAGCGTTGTTGTAGCGTGATAGTGGGGGGCCGAATTCCTAGCGAAAAACCCGTGTGGATGACTTGAAATAAAATTTTAACGAGAAATGGCTGAAAAGTGTTTTAGGGGAGATGAGTTGATTGACAGAAGGATGTATTACCGTAGTTATAGCGTGATAGTGGGGGCCAAGTTCCTAGCGAAAAATCCGTGTGGATGACTTGAAATAAAATTTTTAACGAGAAATGGCTGAACAGGGTTTTGGAGGAGATGGGTTGCTTGGCAGAAGGATGTATTAGTGTAGTTATAGCGTGATAGTGGGGGGCCGAATTCCTAGCGAAAAACCCGTGTGGATGACTTGAAATAAATTTTTTAACGAGAAATAGCTGAACAGTGTTGTGGGGGTGATGGGTTGATTGGCAGAAGGATGTATTAGCGTAGTTATCTCGTGATAGTGTGGGCCGAATTCCTAGCGAAAAACTCGTGTGGATGACTTGAAATAAAATTTTTAATGAGAAATGGCTGAAAAGTGTTTTGGGGGGGAGGGGTGGGTTGATTGGCAGAAGGATTTATTAGGGTAGTTATAACGTGATAGTGGGGGCCGAATTCCTAGCGAAAAACCCGTGTGGATGACTTGAAATAAAAATTTTAACGAGAAATGGCTGAAAAGTGTTTTGGGGGAGATGGGTTGATTGGCAGAAGGATGTATTAGGGTAGTTATAGCGTGATAGTGGGGGCCGAATTCCTAGCGAAAAACGCGTGTGGATGACTTGAAATAAAATTTGGAACGAGAAATGGCTGAAAAGTGTTTTGGGGGAGATGGGTTGATTGGTAGAAGGATGTATTAGCGTAGTTATAGCGTGATAGTGTGGGCCGAATTCCTAGCGAAAAACCCGTGTGGATTACTTGAAATAAAATTTTTAACGAGAAATGGCTGAAAAGAGTTTGGGGGGTGGGGATGGGTTGATTGGCAGAAGGATGTATTAGCGTTGTTGTAGCGTGATAGTGGGGGCCGAATTCCTAGCGAAAAACCCGTGTGGATGACTTGAAATAAAATTTTTAACGAGAAATGGCTGAAGTGTTTCGGGGGAGATGGGTTGATTGGCAGAAGGATGTATTAGCGTAGTTATAGCGTGATAGTGGGGGCCGAATTCCTAGCGAAAAACCCGTGTAAATGACTTGAAATAAAAAAATTTTAACAAGAAATCTCTGAAAAAACAATTTTGGTTCAAATTTGAAACTTAAGTTCAGTTATGAATTGAAAAATAAACTATTTCTGTAAAATCTGAGCTAATAAGGGTTTTTGACCGTAAACTCTAGTTTTTTTTAATAAAATAATGGAAAATAAAATTCTCTGGTTCAAATGTGAAACTTAAGTACATTTTGGATCGAAAAATAAAACTATTTCCGTAAAATCTGAGCTAATAAGGGTTTTTGACCGTAAACTGTAGTTTTTTGTAAGAAAATTATGGAAAATACAATTCGTTGGTTCATAGATGAAACTTAAGTCCAGTTATGGATCGAAAAATAAACTATTTCTATAAAATCTGAGCTAATAGGGGTCTTTGACCATAAACTCTAGTTTTTTTGTAAGAAAATTATGGAAAATACAATTCTCTGGTTCAAATGTAAAACTTAAGTCCAGTTATGGATCGAAAAATAAACTATTTCTATAAAATCTGAGCTAATAAGGGTTTTTGACCGTAAAGTCTAGTTTTTTTTTGTAAGAAAATTATGGAAAATACAATTCTTTGATTCAAATGTGAAACTTAAGTCCAGTTATGGATCGAAAAATAAACTATTTCTGTAAAATCTGAGCTAATAAGGGTTTTTGATCGTAAACTCTAGTTTTTTGTAAGAAAATTATGGAAAATACAATTCTCTGGTTCAAATGTAAAACTTAAGTCCAGTATGGATCGAAAAATAAAAGTATTTCTATAAAATCTAATCTAATAAGGGTTTTTGACCGTAAACTATAGTTTTTGTAAGAAAATTATGGAAAATACAATTCGTTGGGTCATAGGTGAAACTTAAGTCCAGTTATGGATCGAAAAATAAACTATTTCTGTAAAATCTGAGCTAATAAGGGTTTTTAACCGTAAACTCTAGTTTTTTTATAAGAAAATTATGGAAAATACAATTCTCTCTCGTTCAAATGTGAAACTTAGGTCCATTTTGGATCAAAAAATAAAACTATTTCCGTAAAATCTGAGCTAATAAGGGTTTTTGACCGTAAACTCTAGTTTTTTCTAAGAAATTATGGAAAATAAAATTCTCTGGTTCAAATGTGAAACTGAAGATAATTTCTTAAACTACATTGGCCTAACATCACATAAAGAAAGAAAAACAAGCAAAAATGGGGTTTTTATAGGCCAAATGAAGATACTGAAAAAACGAAGCGAATATTTCGAGAGGACAAACGCCTCTCTTCTTCAGCGCGAAACGAAACGATGTATCAATAAAAGCCAAAAATTAAAAGAATTAAAACCAACTACCTAAAAACCATAAAAGCGAGTTATTCGCCAATATCCGCGATTTGCACAAAATCCAAAAAATATGAACTGCCATCGACGGATACTAGCAAACAACTGAACAAGGAAAGGGATCAATTCATTCACTCGAAAAACAAAACGAACCAGCAATTAAATAAGTTGGAAAACTATGTCATTTGATTTCGGATTTTAATTAAGGCATTTCTTGCAGACACCCTTTGAGACCTAAGGGGTTGTTCACGTGTTTGATTAGATGATTGGGAAAGTGGTTCAAGGTTTATTTCAGGGATCACTAAAGTATCGGCTTCTCTTTTGAGAAAACCGAAATATGACTCGTTTATTCTTAAATCACCGGAATCTCTGTTTAAAGCTAGACCTAAATGTTTGTATTTATAAATTTCAACAGCTTCTCTGTAGTGCTGGAAAATACCTTTGTCATTCGAAATAAGACTAGCTTGATTAAACAAAATAGTATGGTCTGGTTTTTCAAAAATGTGCTCTGCAAGGACAAAGTCAAAATTTTCTGTTTTTTTCCGCTTTTTAAGTGTAGTATTAATTGAAATAGAGTGCTGAGTTAATCTATCTGTTAGTCGCTGATTAGTTCTTCCAATATACCAAAGACCACACGAACAAGGAATTTTGTAGACACCGGAGTTTTCACCTATCGGGATAGGGTCTTTTTCTTGATAAATTTGGGACCTGATAGTTTTTCTGGGTCTATAATAAGTGTAAATGTTATTTTTCCTTAGATTTTTTGAAATGTGGTCTGAAATCCCTTTAATGTATGGGAGACCAAGATAAACTGAATTTTCCCTTTGATTTGTGTTTTCTGTGGAACTAACTGATAATCTTTTAATGCGTTTTGCAATTACAGAATTTATTAAACTAATTGGATAACCATTCCCAAATAAAATATCTCTAAGGTGGTTGAGTTCTAAATCCAAGAAACGTGTTGAACAGACTTTCAATGCTCTATCAACTAGAGAAGTGACAACTCCTCTTTTCACAGCAGGAGAATGATTGGAGGAATAACTTAAGTAACGGTCATTATGTGTGGGTTTTCTATATACACTAAACTCGAATCATGAATCATTTCGGTGCACCAGAACATCTAAGAAAGGAAGACGCCTCTCTATCTCTGATTCCTGAGTAAAGTTCAGTTTTGGATCCAAGGAGTTGAGCAAGTGAAGAAAAGAACCCAGAAACTCGTCACCATGCTCCCATAAATAAAAAATGTCATCTTTAAAACGAACCCAAAACTCAGGCTTACAAGAACCTTGCAAAATAGCCCTTACTTCAAGGTCTTCCATGAAGATATCAGCCTGTATTGGAGAAATGGGGGCACCCATGGAGAGCCCATATTTCTGTCTATAAAAAATGCCTCTATAATGGAAGTAAAAAGAAGTTCTATTACAAAGGGCTGTAAGCAAAAGAAGTGTCTGATTCGAAAGAGTAGATTTTTCTGATATAGATGGGTTAGAATTAAGTTTTTGCTCCAAAACAGTTCGGCCTTTTGAGGATCACAATTGGTATACATTGAATCTGCATCAAAACTGCCAATTCTTGTATTTGGTTTAACCGAAACTTGCTTTACCTTGGAAACAAAATCAGCGGAATTTTTAATATAGGATTTTTGAGCCTGAATTAGTGGACGAAATATTACTGATAAGAATTTCCCTATTTTTGCTGTAGGAGAATTAAAAGAAGAAACAATGGGTCGAAGTGGATTACCGGGCTTATGAACTTTAGGAAGACCATAAAAGCGAGGGGACGTGCATCCGCGTGGGTAAAACCTTTTGTACAACTGATCTGTAATTTCACCTTTTCCTTTTAGATAAGAAAGCTCTTTTCGGACTTCCTGTACAAATTTTTCTGAGGGATCGGTAGCTAATTGTTCATATGTGTTAGAATCATTTAAAATTTCTCTGATTTTTTTGTCGTAATCATCTAAATCTAATACAACAACAGTATTGCCTTTATCGGCTTTCGTAATAATCCTGGAAAGATCTTTTTGTAGTGCGTGTAAGACCAGGTGTTCATTTTTACTAAAATTTTTTAAATTTCGATTATTAATAGAAGGCGAATCCAACAAAGTTTCAACAAATTGTGCTCTAACCTCAGCAATCTCTCCAATATCCGCACGAGAGTCATGAAAAGGGATCACTAAAGTATCGGCTTCTCTTTTGAGAAAACCGAAATATGACTCGTTTATTCTTAAATCACCGGAATCTGTGTTTAAAGCTAGACCTAAATGTTGGTATTTATAAATTTCAACAGCTTCTCTGTAGTGCTGGACAATACCTTTATCATGCGAAATAAGACTAGCTTGATTAAACAAAATAGTATGGTCTGGTTTTTCAAAAATGTGCTCTGCAAGGGCAGTCAAAATTTTCTGGTTTTTTCCGCTTTTTAAGTGTATTATTAATTGAACTAGAGTGCTGAGTTAATCTATCTATTAGTCGCTGATTAGTTCTTCCAATATACCAAAGACCACACGAACAAGGAATTCTGTAGACACCGGAGTTTTCACCTATCGGGATAGGGTCTTTTCCTTGATAAATTTGGGACCTGATAGTTTTTCTGGGTCTATAATAACTGTAAATGTTATTTTTCCTTAGATTTTTTGAAATGTGGTCTGAAATCCCTTTAATGTATGGGAGACCAAGATAAACTGAATTTTCCCTTTGATTTGTGTTTTCTGTGGAACTAACTGATAATCTTTTAATGCGTTTTGCAATTACAGAATTTATTAAACTAATTGGATAACCATTCCCAAATAAAATATCTCTAAGGTGGTTGAGTTCTAAATCCAAGAAACGTGTTGAACAAACTTTCAATGCTCTATCAACTAGAGAAGTGACAACTCCTCTTTTCACAGCAGGTCTCAAAGGGTGTCTGCAAGAAATGCCTTAATTAAAATCCGAAATCAAATGACATAGTTTTCCAACTTATTTAATTGCTGGTTCGTTTTGTTTTTCGAGTGAATGAATTGATTCCTTTCCTTGTTCAGTTGTTTGCTAGTATCCGTCGATGGCAGTTCATATTTTTTGGATTTTGTGCAAATCGTGGATATTGGCGAATAACTCGCTTTTATGGTTGTTAGGTATTTGGTTTTAATTCTTTTAATTTTTGGCTTTTATTGATACATCGTTTCGTTTCGCGCTGAAGAAGAGAGGCGTTTGTCCTCTCGAAATATTCGCTTTGTTTTTTCAGTATCTTCATTTGGCCTATAAAAACCCCATTTTTGCTCGTTTTTCTTTCTTTATGAAATGTGAAACTTAAGTCCAGTTTTGGATACTCATAATGATGAGGACTGATGATTCTAATTCAATATTTTTTTCATAAAAACTAACTATTTTTTTTTAAACTTCGAAATTATTCAACTTTATTTATTTTTTTTTGTACGTATTTTAAAATGACGTAAAATATGCTTAAGGCTCTAACAATTGTGCTCTATGCTAGCTCATAGACACGTTGCGGCTTTTTCATTGGTACTCTATGGCCGATTATCGACACTACCTAGTTTACTGCATGTGATAAATCAGTATTTTTTACGTAGTGGAACGATAAACACATAAGTCATATCTTTAAAAAAAAAGTGAATATGGAGCATTTTAATAAAGTATGTTCACATGACAATGTTATTGTAGCATTGAATGCCAACAGGGAGAAGTATTTAAACTATGAGGCAAGTACTTGTGGTAGCACTATTGGAAACGTATGCATGCGTTGCCGTGACAGTAAGGAATTAAATTTCTTTGGAATACCAAAAAATTCCCTTGTACAAAAAGTAGATATGCGAGACTGAGATCTCCAGAGGTTATTGCACTCAAAGAGAATGCCAACATAAAGATAATCGTTGATGATAGAGGACAACTCCTTGCTACTGTTGCAGGTAACACATTACCTACTGATACATCCATTTGTCATCTTTTAGGTATTAGCATTCAACGGAAGGTCAATAAAAGAAAGGCCTACTCTTCTACTAATATCCTAAACCATATCTTGTCTACGTGCCGAAACTGTTACCTGTGTAAAAATAATGTGATAATAGACAGTGACATTGCCAGAAAAATAAAAAGGGCATTGTCAGAAAATATCACTATGGAATATCATGATGAATCAATGAAAAACCAAGTGCCAGCAAACGTTAAATCAAGCAGGGCTTGTACTATCCCCGAGTTTTGAAGATTTCCTTTTTTCAATGGGCTATCATACCAATCCAGTGGACCTAAAAACGTTGAGACAGAGAGAGAGAGAGGGATGATTCTAACGGAAATAGACAGTTATAGTACTATTTTTAAGTGACCAAAACAACTAGCCCCCCCCCCTGACGCCCACCATTTCCCCAAACACATACGATCAAAATTTAGAGATAGCTTTTTACTTCAGCATAGTTGAAAGACACACAAACTATGTCCTTAGAGATTAAATGACATCCTAACTGTCTGCCACACTTCTCAGTGCCGAAACTAAGTTTTCATTATCCATTACACTTGAAATAATTATAATAAAGCTAAAAACTTTTTATTTAATTCACAAATAATTTCTTTTAGAAGTATTAGAAATCTATAAAGGTTGTTTTGCATTAGGAATAGAAATTGCACAATTGAAACCTGACTATTATAGATACAAAATGCTTTAAATACCTATCTCCCATAAGCCTGGAAGAGGACAGGGGTCCTGATTCTTGGAAACTAGGGGAGGGGAATGAGTTGCTCAGAATCTAGAAGGCGCCATTTTTGTTCACTGAAAATAAAAAAAATGTTTTTTTTTCAAAGACAAATCCCAAAAAGAATTATTATCAAAATCATGAGAGAGGGGAATCTAGGAGAATCAATGCCCCATTCCTCATTTGGCTCCCCTGAGAGAGTTTTCGAGCAGAAATACACATATTTCATCTTTTAGATATTTGATTCTTCTCCGAAATGTCTCAGTTTCAGATTTTCCTCTTTTTATACTGTCATTTTCACTCATTTTTATAGTCAGTTATTGCCTATTATTTATTCAATTATGAATGTGTGAACGCAAGGGGGACTAGAGGTCTCCCCCTTCCAGATAAGTTTGAAAGATCTCTAGTAAAACTTCAAATAATCAAACCTTAAAATATATTTTTTGGTCTTTTAGTCCCTCCTACCGTGGAAAAATCTTCCGAATGTCCCCAACCCTAAGAGATATGACCAACTGTGTTATCGAACTGTTCTTCCTGGTTCATTTATCACCCCAAACTTGTCTTTGCTGGAAGAAAGTCGAAATTCATCAAACAGTTCGTTACCACGAACTGTTTGACCGGGTCGCTCCTTACTTACAGTTCGGGCAAGGATAATTGACCGTGGTAAATTTTTGCCAGGATTGAATTGCCCAGAGGATGTTTCTATGGGAAGGGGGTTTTTCCGTGGAGGAGGAGCCAGATATCCTGGAGTTATTTCAAAAACGAGCAGACGTTCAGTCATTTTGGCATGTTTTTTAATAAAGATAGGTTTTATTCATTTTTAAGGTTAATTTTTACATATTTTTCTAATAAAGTTGGGTTTTTATTCATTTTTAAGGTTAAACGCGTGGGGAAGGGGGGCATAAAGCGTTTCTTCGAGATTTCATATAGAATTCTATGACCTTTCTAATGTTCTCAATACTCAAAGCTTCAAATGCAACTTTTATTGATTTTATTTAATTTATGCACCAACTCTAAATTATATCATGATGATAGCTGGAAAGTACTGCATCCTTATTACATGTTCTATATTTACATTTAGATAAACATCTTCTTATATCCCGGTATATCAAATTGAAGTTCCTCTGCTTACACCAATAACATATATTGTCTCTGACAATATCATCAGGGTTATTGGGGTAGTATTGCCCTCCTTCGGGCTTCATTACGGAGTTCTGAAAGTAAAAGTTTATTAAATTATTAAGAAGGCTATTATTTCTTTGAAATATGCATTTACATTATAATTTTCATGTTTTTGATTTTATATTAATGAAGAATTTACACATAGCTTCAAATAGCTATTTTTTGTTCGGCATAGTTGAAAGGTCCAATACCACAGTCAAACTACGAGATTACATTTTGTTGAACCATAGAAATGTATGGTTATATGGTTTTATCGTCAAAGCCATTATAGTTTATAGAATTCAATGTTGTACGCCTTCATTTTGTATCGTACTTATACATATTGTACTTAAGATTCCATTTATAAGTATAAACTTCACGATATTCATTATCTGCTAATAGAAATGCCGCCTCGAATATAACACCAATCAAGGAATTTTTCCCTCCAATATATTCAGAGTCAATCACACCACTCCAACACAAAAAAAAGAAATAAAATAATAATTGGAATCTGTGGGAGCGCAAAGGTCTTACACTTGGAGGGAATCAAAAGAATTTCCCAATGGTATATGGTATAATACCTCAAAGGCTTCACTGAATGGGAGGGGTGATCTTCGACGGAAAGACATGACGTAATTTGTTCTTTAAAGAGTCACGTCTAATTTTCCAAAATTATTAAAATATTTTTTATACATTTAATTAACGAAGCAAGGAACAATCCAAAACCAATATAGTGCAGAATTGGAAATAAACGTTCAATATAAAATTAATAGAGTAAAGGAAAGGGTTCGGTAAAACACTGAAGAAATAATAATTAGCGATTCTTAAAAGGATTTTAATTGTAATGTAACAACGTTGATTATCGCAGGAGATTGTTCATGTAGTACATTTGAATAACTTAGGAAACAACCTCATTAGAAAACAATAACACTAAGCACATTTGAAACTAGATGTCAGATTAAATGAAGGACTTATTTTTATAATCACGAAAAGCTAGATCTTGGGGGAGAGGTGCAATAAAAGTCCTTTTTGGGCAGAATATTGAGATTTTTCACATTTTTTCAGATTATTTCCTTAAAAATTTATATGCAATACTTGAAATATCCTTGGGAGAGGGGGATTTGACTTGTCCTCTGTAAGTAGGTATCATTACCTTATCTCTTTCGGATGCATCTAAAATCATATGGTTTTCAAACCGTGTTAGCAAGAAATCTAAGAAATCTAAAGAGGAAAATATAAGCTAGAACTACGTTTTCTATGCAAAATACGTCCCCACTAGCAGAGGGATCTTCCAGCAAAAATTTAATCTTATGCTAATAACCCTTTTGAAAATCGAATTCACTTTGGAGCTTGGTATTTTTTTTATTTTTTTTTCTCACCTTCTCTCCTCTCGGTGACTTTCAAATTTTCTTTAAAAATATCTCATAATTTATTTAATGTCACCTACTCTTTTCTTAATAAAAAACTTCTTCAGAAAATTCAAAATATTAAATTTATATAAAATTGAGCATTCCAAAATATATCAGGTTATAAAAATAGAGGTATACAACATTTAAATTTTCATATACATTTTAGGTTCATCCAATATCTCAGGATGCCCGTCCCCGTTACGGCACGCCTTCCATTGGGACCTTAAATTACGCATTTTAAATCCTTTTTCATACACCTCTCTTTGCCCCGATATATAATTCACCTTTACCCCCCATCCCCCAAAATAACAATATATAAAAAAAAAGTAAGAAAGAAATGAAAAACTACCCTTACAAAAAAAAATACTAATAGGTAGAATGTCTCATTATGGGGTCACTTCATTTCCTTTACCTTCATTACTCATTATACCTTTCTCTTTTGGATACTCCGTTCTCTTTAAACTATATCTTTATCCTACTTTTAATACTTCTCATTCTTCTTTAAAATTTTATCTTTATCCCAATTTTAGCCCTTATTCCTTTATCATTGTTTTATTCCTTGGTATTTGGAGCTTGGTATTGAGTTGTTGATTGAAAATTAATCCATATAAACTATATCATTAGCTTAGAGCAGATCTTCATAGAAGGAAATTAAAAATAAAATTCCTAGACAAGCTCAGGACAATTCAGACGTCTCAAACTAATTATAAACAAAAAAAGCCGTGTTTTTTTCTCATGATCTATCCCAAAATCCCTTTAACTAGGAAGGGAATTAAAAGGGGGTTAAAAGGAAAATGTACTTAATTAAACCTTGCGAGTCAATTTCTTAGTTTGCCCATTTGTTCTCTTCCATTAGTCCCATGTAACTAGGGAAAAAAGATACAAATCAAACGAGTAACAACCAGGGCATAGTTACTAAACTTTTTGTCCATAGATTATCCAATTTTTTCTAGATTTGTAGATACATCATCGGCATTGCCAGTTAATTTTCTTTCCTTGTTTGATGCTTACTCTTTTTATAATTAATTACAATATAAAGGTTTCACTAATCGAGAGCAGATTATAACCAATATATAGAGTAATATATTCTTTAGATAATTTCGGAGACCACACTGCCTTTCCACGACGATAAAATAAAAGTTGAAAATAGGGATAAAATCCTTTTAAATAGACAGTGTATAGAAAATTCACAAAAATACCAGATATTTCGGTCACATATACAGTGATCGTCATCAGTAGTAAAACTAGTAGTAGTTACTACTGATGACGGTCACTGTATATGTGACCGAAATATCTGTTTTTTTTTGTGAATTTTCTATACACTGTCTATTAAAAAGGATTTTATCCCTATTTTGAACTTTTATTTTATCACTATATTCTTTCAAGGCCTTGGATAAAGGTTAATACCCTTTGAATTTAGGACAATCAAGTTTCATTTTCTCGGCGAAAGAGAGTATGCATGAATAATAATGATAATAATAATAATAATAAAATTAAGAGTTATTAAAATAGACCGGCATGGAGCATCAAGCGGTTAATAATATGATTCTTTTACAATACCAGAGACAAATTTCAGTAAAATGGGGGCTTTGTTTTTCAAAATCAGGGCTAAAATATACCCATAATTCTAAAAGGAAGTCTTTCATTACATTTAAAGATTTTCTAAGTTTAGAAAACTTATTCCAAAAAATTAATCTACACAGAAACAAGTTTTGCTCAGGTCGCTATATATATATATATATATATATATATATATATATATATATATATATATATATATATATAAAAATAAATAATAAATAAATGCATTTATTACCCATCAATTAAAAACAGATGGAGCACAACAAAAGACAAGAAAAAACGCAAAAACACTAATTCCTCTGAAACAAACAAAAAAAAAAAAAAAAAAAAAAAAACCAAACACAACAACCAACAGCTTATGCCAACTACTGCTGGAGAATCATAGCCCAGGGATGGGACTTAAGTGTCAAATTATATCGAGTAATCTGCGCTAGGATAGCTTCTTCAGGATTCATGATGACGTACCGATGCGAAACATATCGATTGCTTGTCCATGGTGGTAAACGCAACAAAAACTTTGCATACTTGTAGTACACTGAACGCAATTTCAGTCTATCTGTAGCCGTAAATATACGCCAGAATGGGCTGAGGTACAAATAATGAGGCAAAACCATAGCATTGTACACCCGGGCCAGCAGACGACGGTCAAACTTCCGCTTATTTGCCACAATACGGCTATACGTAAATGAAACCCGCTTCTGAAAATGAGAAAGCAGTAACCGCCGCGTCTCTAGTATTGACCGTCCAATAGGAAGGCCCAGATATACAATGCCACCGGCGAGCCCAACAGTAGAAACACCAAGTGTGATGCTTCGACCAGCATCAGATTTCGAATTAAACAGCAGTACTTCAGACTTGTCGGCATTAAACTGAAGTCCAATCTGAGCATACTCTTGTTGTAGTCGAGTAAAATTATCTTCTAGTCCTTGCAGAAAGCGGCTCAGGTTCAGTACATCGTCCGCATAACCAATCAAAGATAAATCAACACCGCGCAGAATGTAAGTCATAAGTGACTTCGATTGCGGCTTTACGATACTGTTATTAAATGCTGTCGGTGACGAAATGGCACCTTGTCTTACCCCCTTCTTTACCGGGAGAAGGGGATTACCATGCGGAGAAACAGCAACATCATTCAACAGGCTAGTGCACTCACTCGCTGGTAAAGGAAGTTTAAGTTCCGCTTTTAGATTTTCATACATGTCAGCCAGTGGGGCTAGAGAGCAGGGATCGACACCGGCCAAACCCATATCCAGTATAATCTCCTCGTGGAGAAGCGAATCAAACGCGCGCCTTACATCATGAGTGGCTAAAGCGATGCTTTCACCGCGGTCTTCTGCGTCAACTAAAGCGGATACTAAAGCAGAAAGAGCATGGCCGCATCCGAGGCGAGACTGAAAACCGAACTGATGGGCCTGAACTGTACATTTAGTACGAAGCTCCTCAATAATCAGATTTTCAAATATTTTACAAAAAACAGTTGAAACCGTTATTGGGCGAAAAGACGAACAATCGGAAGGAGGTTTATTTTTCTTTGGGATAGGAGTCAGACATCCAATTGAAAAAGACTCGGGCACAATTCCCAAATTAAATATCATTTGGTAAAGGAGGACCAAATGCTCAATAAACATACCCCCACACAACGACAAATGTTGTGCAGAAATCCCATCATATCCTCTAAACTTTTTTTTCTTCAGTTTCCCAATTGCAGAAATAATCAGACTCTTTGTAATAATCGGTCCCGGACTAGATGCATGCTCAAAGAAATCTTGGAGTCTCGCTTTATAACTATTTTGAAGATGGGGATCCGGAGCAGAAAATTCTTTTTTATAATGCTCAATCCATGAAGAAAGTGGTATAAGAGACGGGGTTTGACTTGGCGCCTCTTTCACAAGACTAGACCACAGCTTATTAGGCCGCGACCGAACTTCTTCCGAACAAGACGAAATAATCGAATTCCGATGCAAAGAGAGCTGCTTTGCAAACTGACGTTTCGTATAGATGTACAGTTTTCTCAGCCACCCATCCCGCGGCTTATCTGCTTCAATCCAGACCGAGAGCCAAAATTTAGCAGAAAAGCAAGCATTGCGCAAGTTACTATTAGTTGACCAACCGGGCTCTTCGGTTCCAGATTTTACTCGCCTAATGGGTACCACCGATTTTTCTGCAAGGGATAAGGCATGAGTAAGTTCACTACAATATAGATTCAGCCGAATTCGAGAATCCCGCATATTCTGTTTTGAACTCCGCATTAATAAATCAAACGGTACGCGAATTTTCGCCAGAATATCATTACACGCATTCTGGAAGAGATCAGATGACGCCCTATCCCAATCACTAATATAAAACACAGATCGCTTTTTAGCAAACGGGATAAAAGAAGGACCGACATCATCAAACCGAGCACTAAAAAACAGAGGAAAATGATCTGACGTAAAACTAGAATCACTAACACCAACTTCCACAATAGTTACAGATCGCGTGTGACAAACATGGTCTAAATTAGATGTGCTACCCGAATTATGGACGTAAGTAAAACTCTTATTCTTCGGCGCAACCAAGTAATCATCATCAAACAGACCGAAGATAATACTTGGACGAACAGAATCACCAGAAGAATTAAGTGAGTCAGTTAGGTCACAATTGAAGTCACCAGTCACGATGCAGCATAAGCCCTGCTCTTTTATTTTTCCCAAGCACTTAGATAAACGAGCGACACTAATGGCAAAAAGTCTCTCAGAATGGTCATCGCGATAGTTCGTGGGTAAGTATACATTCAGCACAACCACATTCTGAATTCTAACCGCTAAAAAGTCACTTGCTGAATCAAAGACAGAAGAAGTAAAACATGACTTCACGTAAGTCGCTAGACCACCACCTGGCCGGCCCTGAGACTGAGAGCGGCGCGCAGCAACCGAGAACACTTTGTGATTAGTTGATAGTTCCAAAAGGCTCAGGCTCAAAGTGTTTGCAAAATGTTCTTGAATACACACTATGTCACACTTCGATAAAAAGTCCTTCAAAAACACAGACCGACTTAACAGATTTCCATTTATATTCCACGAGGCAATCGCATAAGAGGCTAAGGGTCCTCGATTCATTTCTTCGCTGGGGTAGGTCTATTTGAAGGGCACCGAACACTGTAACATGTATGACCTCTTTTTTTACATGTGATACAGAACATATCGTTGTTGCACTTATTGTCCTTACTAGATACGTGGTCAGTGCCACCACAGCGGCCACAGATGGGAGATGCGGCGAAATCTGCCGCCACATGACCGAGTCCATGACAGGAGTAGCAACGTTTCGGTAGGAAATTAAATTCCTCGGCAGGCAGCTTCTCGTAGCCAACGCGGACGGAGTCCGCGAGAAAACTGTCTAGATTCTTTCTGGATTCAAAGTACACCTTGAATACTTTCGAATGTTCGTATTTTCCTATTTCCACTGCTTTTACGTCATTTGGGACAATAGTTTCGACATCCGTGTGGGACATACTATTTGGGACTCGTTTTAGAACTCCGATGAACAAGCGCTCCTTCAGTGACGCTGTAACCGTGGGTGTCCTAGACCTCATATTTTCCATAATCTTCTCTGCAGTCGCCTTCGACTTGACGTAGAGCTTCCAGTCCTGTTTAGTCTTGCGAAGTTCGCTAATGTCGTCAGAATTTGGACATAAACTATCCACGAAACCCTTACGAGCAATTGGGTTGTCTAGAGTCTCTGGTAGGTCTTTCAGTACAACGGCATAGGATGGCTTAGTACTGACATGAGCATGACCATTATTGATAGAGACACTGTTGATAGAAACTTCAGTAGTTGCAGACATACTCGGAACAGCGTAGCTTTGGGCTGAGACGAAGTTCCGGAACTCTAGGCACAAGTCATTTACTTTACGCGAAAGAGTCGCTGTAACTTCGCCAGGAATAGAGGGTACTTCATCCGGCTCATATATGACGAACTTCGGTAGCTGGACATTATTCTTATCACAGTAATCCAACACTTTCAGAATGTCCGCAAACGTATCCGCTTTCTTCTGCCTATCCGTTTGACGGGTAGACATCTGTCCCTCGGACCAAATAAACTTCTTTGCCTCATTAATTTTCTCTTCAGGAAAAAATCCGCAACCAGTTTGGATAATGTCAGCAGACGTATTTCCTGTACTCCTTGCCCGTACAGCAAAATTTAAAACCGCATTCAGGACTAGTCGATCGGGCGGCATCTTCGTACGAAATGAAATACAGCTCGGCAACGAAGGAACCTAGGAACAAGGGAAGTGTAAGGACCCCCTCAACTGTTCCCCGCAATTTACGGGTAACTTAATACCGGCGGGTACAATACGTCGCTTGCGGGAGGTTCCTTCCCCTCTTCTGCTAGTTCCCAGTACACTTCTTACCGATAAAGAATCAAAAATGGCACAATATAAAATTGAAACTGTAGATGGCGTGCCAATCTACCCGAGAAAAAAGATGGCGCTGGTGAGAATACCCAGTGAAGAGGGCTTATTCTATCAATTGGAGAAGGTCATACAAATACTAATTAACAAAAAAACTAATTTTAAAGTGTAAACAACAACAAGAAGAGACCTCAAAATAATTCAGAAACTTTTTCCAAGTTACCAGCCAAGATGCAAACTCAGACACAACAGCCTTGAATATACTATAGAATATATATATATATATATATATATATATATATATATATATATATATATATATATATATATATATATATATATACGATAGCCCATTGAAAAAAGGAAATCTTCAAAACTCGGGGATAGTACAAGCCCTGCTTGATTTCTAATTAGTAAAATTGAAATACTTAACCACACGAGAAAGGAAACGCTTCTACTTTGCGGTTGACGACAATAAGCGGTTGAGCGCCGTATTGGTACCTGCCGGTTAATTAGCCTTAAATTGCAGGGAACAGGTGAGCAGGTCTCGACGCTTCCCTTGCTCCCGGTGATCGACGTACGCTCCGAGCATTCATTCCTTGTACATCTGACAAAAATACTGTCAGTAAATGGCTGGTGACCCTTGTCCCAGATGCAAAAAGAACGTAACACGAGCTCAGGGCGGACTCCAATGCCGTACCTGCACGAAATGGTTTCACTTTCCCTGTGTATCAGGCACGTACAGCAAAGAAGCAGAAAAATCGTCTGGAAAGTGGCAATGTAATCGATGCAAGGAAGCTGCCAACACACCCAAAACAGCAGCAGTGGGAACACCGAACAGCCAAAAACAACAAAACCTAGGGAATCCAAAAGCCAGAGGAGAAAACTGCAACGCCCCGTCTTCGGACCAAACCCCGCCTCCAGTCAACGACGAACCCCTGATTATCAGGGAAAGTAGGCCCACGCAAGTTCGAGAAACTCTCAATGCACCCCTTCCTACGGCCTCTGCCCCAAATGCTACTCCTAACGGAACTGAGTCACACAGCGAAACTTGCAACTATTGTCATACCCAGGCCGAAGCCAGTACATCCTTTTGCTGTTTTTTCTGCAATGAGTGGGAGCATGCCTCCTGCCGCGGGATCCACTCCGATATTGTCCTGGCGATAAAACTCCATGACCCACAGTTAAGCCTCTTCGGATACGATTGTTCGTCCTGCTCCAAGCGAAAGGTAGCTCAACTGCAACTGCAAGTCAGACTCCTAACGGATTGCAGAATACCAGAACAGCGAAATCAAAATCCATTCCCAGGCGATCAAGCACTGTACTCCCGTGTAGCACAACATGGAACCACAGACTCTAGACAAAATACACCCAGCCCAGCGCCTTCCGCAAACACTACCGTCGAAACCCTCCTACGAGCAGAAAAAGAAAAACAGCTGCGAGAAGCAAAGCGATTCAATCTAGTTATATCAGGGGTCCCAGAGTCTGAAACTCCAGACGCACAGATAGCTCTTGACCTGTGCTGAACCAACGATTTGGGAGCTACCCTGAACACGGGGGATATAGTTGAGACTAGGCGCTTTGGAAGACCAAGCGACAACGGCAGACCAAGAAAACTACTCGTCAAGCTCAGAGAAGACACTTCAACCTTTGTGAAACGAAATAACATCCTGAAAAACGCTCGGAACCTGAGAACCTCTGATGACGCCTTCACCCGCCGCGAAATCTACATAGGCCCTGATCTCACCCCACTCCAGCTCCAGTCTCAGGCCGAGAAAAGAAGGCTCAAGAGAGCCGAAAGCTCTGCCCATAACCGGAATGAGGAAGCCTCCTCAGGTCAAGGGCTCCAATAGCAACAAAAGACCAGAATACCAACTCGACCTCCTAAAACTCAGCAAAGCAACCCTTTTGACCTCCCAAGAGTCATGCTTGTTAACGCCCAGTCACTCTGCCACAAAATCACAGAACTTAGCGTTCGACTGAAATGTGAGAGGGTTGAGGTATGCTGTGTCACAGAAACTTGGTCCGCTACCCCATCGACTGCTAGTATTCCAGGCTATGACCTTTACACAAAAAATCGCAAGGATAAAGATGGCAACGTTATAGCACATGGCGGTGGAGTGGGTGTTTACATAAATGCAGATATCGAACACGAAGTTTTGACATTCGCTGAACACACAGATACCTATGAGCTGCTCTGGGTGAAAATCAAACCCAAAGTACTGCCAAGAGCGTTTTCGTCAATAACTTTCGGAGTCCTCTATTTTCCACCGCGAGCCGCTTACCGCAAAACCCTAATCAACCACCTCCAAAAGTCTATCGACGATATTCGATGCATGTATCCTAATAGCGGTATAGTATTGCTTGGCGACTTTAATGATCTGGACAGGCGCTGGATCAGTCAATCTCTTGATCTGAAGCAGGTAGTAAAAATTCTTACTACGGAAAAATCAACTATCGACCTCATCTTCACAGATGTGGGAGAATTCTACCACGATCCCGAATCGAGCCCCAGCCTCGGAAGGAGCGCACATTTCTCTGTACTGTGGAAGCCCAAAGGAACCAAGCCAACGGCTACCAAGGAAACATTCGTCTGCCGACCTCTGACTACACCAGGAAAAGAAGAATTCTCTAAATGGTGCGTAAATAAAAACTGGTACCAACTGTACAGATTATCTGACGTTAACCAGATGGTTGGACTCTTAAATTCCGAGATAACCAGCGCTTACCACTCATGCTTCCCAGAGAAACGTGTCAAACGCTCTTCTACGGACAAACCATGGGTCACACAAGAGATCAAGAAACTCATCAGGAAGCGTAATAAACTGCACGCCTCAGGCAACAGAGAGCGCTGGAAAAAAATGAGGAACACCGTGGTGTACGAATGTAGGAAAGCTGAGAAAGCATATGGGGAAAAGCTCTCTAAAACAGTAAACTCCGACTCCCGCTCATTCCACAAGACAATTAGAGATTTAATAAGCCCCCAGCGCCCGACGACCTTTCACATACAAAAAGATAAAGGTGAACAGGTCACTGCAAATGATCTCAATGAGTGGTTTGCCAAAATCTGCAGATCCAACCCTTCAGCCGAAACGAGTGCATTCAGCGCCAAGATATCTGAGAGTCCAGTCGTTCTGCCTATTGAAGTGTGCAGGGTCCTAGAAAAGATTCCTGCACGGAAAGCCACTCACCCAGCGGATCCACCGTCAATTTTGTTCAAAGAAAACGCTCCTTACCTCTCAGAGCCTATAGCTGCCATCATCAACCAGTCACTGATAACAGGGACGTTTCCTGAGCCGCTCAAGGAGGCAGTCGTAATCCCTGTTCCCAAAGTCACAAACCCCAAAGAACTTGGAGACCTCCGACCGATCTCACTCACTCCGCTACTCTCGAAAGTATTCGAAACTTTCATAAACAGATGGCTTCTGGAGGAACTCAGCGAAGTAATTGACTCCCGGCAGTATGGCTTCCAAAGAGGGTGCAGTACAAGTCACTACCTTATCCAGATCGTCGAGACTATCCTAAGTCACCTAGAAGTTGACGGGGCATTTGTCGACCTCCTTCAAGGGGACGTCAGGAAAGCGTTCGATACGTCTAGCCACGAGGAGATTCTACAGTCCATGACCAATTTTCACGAATTCCTGAGAAAGATAGTAGAAAGCTTCCTTTCAAAACGGAAGCAAAAAACAAGGTACAAAGGCGAACTGTCAGACTCTACAGACCTTACATGTGGAATTCCTCAAGGAACAAAAATAGGTCCGACCCTTTTCCTGTTGCTTTGCAACACGATAGCTAAATGGCACAGAGACAGAGCGAAGTTCGCAGACGACCTAACAATGATGCTGCTACAAAGACTGTGTGAAATCCTTAACCTAGAAGAAATGGTCGTGAAGCTCGAACGGGACTACCTAGAAAGAAAACTCAGCATCAACAGGACCAAGTCGGCAATAATGAGAATTTCCTTCTTAAAGCACAGCGTACCGGCCTTGCCTGACGTCGGCATACCGGCAGTTCACAAAATGAAGATCCTGGGTGTTATCTTCAATGATAAACTGACTTGGGATGACCACTTAAATCACTTGCTGTCCCAGGCTATGCCTCTGCTTAGGTCACTGACAAAGCTACGTCGCTTTCAACTCAGCAAAAATGCCCTGGTCACCTACTATAGGAGCCACATGCGACCAATCCTAGAATATGCCTGCCCTTTCTGGCATCCTGGTCTCACAAAAGAGCAGAGCAATAAGCTCGAAACAATTCAAAAGAGAGCCTTGCGCATCATTCTAGGAGACAGCCAATTGCCCTATGAGGAATGTCTGGCGAAGCTAGAACTCACAACACTTGAACAAAGAAGACACGAGCTCCTCATGAGCTTTGGCCAGTCCATCTTGACTTCCCCCAAACACCGCGACCTTCTCCCACCTGATATCAGACAAGATAACCGACCAAAGACCCGCCACACAAACCAACTACAACCAACCAATCCAAGTGCCACGAAACGCTACAAAAATTCATTCCGACAATACTTCACTGAAAATTACAACAAATAGTTTTCATAATTTTTTTGTAAATGCGACTATTTATCCGTTTTGTGATATTTCGTATTAAATTATCTATCTATCTAATAAGGAATTGCAGCAAATTAATTCAGAGTCAGCCAAACGCTACCATCTCTGGTGGTGGTGGCGCACTGACGGCTTTTTGACACTTTGGTGGTGGTCTGACGACAATAATGAATTGCATCAAATTAATTTAGAGTCAGCCAACCGCTACCATCTCTGGTTGTGGTGGCGTACTGACGGCTTTGTGACAGTTTGGTGGTGTTCAATCGGAGCTCTCGTTGACGGCGTTCGGTTGATGCGCTGTCATTTTCAATAATGTCACTTAATTTTCAATGTTGTTCCCCCCCCCCTTTTTTCAGAAATTGGACATTAAATCTAGTACAGGCTTTTACCAAGGACATTAAATCTCGTAGAGGCTTTTACCAAGGACATTAAAACTCGTCCCATATGTACATAATCCATATCCAGCAAATTTTTGGATTTTAAACATGAAAATGATGGATATATTGAAAAATATTAAGTAATCCTGTTTCTCATTCGTTTAAAATCCCCTGGGTATATGCAAGAGGGACAATCCATATGGGATAACTATGTTAATCAGAATGCTCGTGATGGAGATGATGTATGGTCCGAGTGGGAGCTCACCGGAAGTGAGGAGCTTCTTCTTTATGATGCTAGCGCCGATCCCACAGATTGTACTATGGAAGTTCATTAGACTGAGGATGGGATATCGTATACTTCGGAGGATTTGGTGAGGAGGAGCCTTCGGGTCAACTCTGTGTCGAAGATGACGAGCGCTTATATGAGGATATGCCCCCTCTGAGTAATATAGTGATGGTAGAAGATAGTGATGATGATATTCAAGTAATTGAGCCGGCCATTATATATTTAAAGTGTTATAAATATTGATTTGACAAATGAATAAAAGATTAGAAGAATGATTTTATTTAAATAGCACGGATGAAAAAAAGAAATTGTTGATTTCTTAAGAAAAAAATACATTACACAGCTAACTTCTATGAAATTTTTTTTATCTTTGATAGAAAACTTGGCTGAGGAACGGTATATAAAATGGTATGTAAGAACTCTTCCAGAACAATTTTTGATGTTCTATAACAATCTTCTATGCACTCTCTTAAAGGGCCGCTTTCTCTCTTCTCTTAAATCATATTCATAATAATATTCACCGCTATATCTTACATTATGCACATTTTTCTTTGAGTTTTCATCATTGTCTTTTATAGTATATTTTGAGCTATCTCTGTAGAGATAGTCCTCTTTTTTCTGTCTCTTCTTTCGATCTTCCTTTTCTGTCATATAAAACCTCGTTTCATGCGTCCTTACTTGTACCCTGTATAAATTTCTCTCCATATAAATCAAGATTCTTTTCTCCGTTTCCTCTAGATTTTTCTCCTTTATCATAGCCTCTATACTGACTAAACATGTAGTTGGTTTTTGAGAACGTTCAAAATCAATAAAGTATCCTTTACATGTAGAAAAGTTACAGGAAAAGGATATTTTTTACTCAATTTGTTAATTCATGTTATCGCACTGCTAATTCTTGACTTGATTTTCATCATAGCCTATTACATAAATCTCGGCTAGAATTTCTTAGAAACAATAGGTCGCACCGTTAGTGAATCAATAACATTGTCCCGTTAGTATTCAGTGCGCATGTGCATTTTCCCTTAGTATTCTAAGTCCGGTGATTGGCTTAAAAAGAGACACGTGATCTTGTACCGTTAGACTGGTCATAGATGGCAGCAGAGGTGCCCCCTGTATGTAAATATGGGTTCCTACTGACAACGGTCGGAAGTTTTTTATTGGCTTGAAATAATTATGTACGCTTTTGAAAACCCGCATGCATACACTTTTTTCGTTTAATTGGAACTCCCCCTAAACGTTCCATAAAAGTTCTACCTTAATACCCTTACCGTCATGAGTTACAGCTACTGCAGTTGTAGCATTAATAGTTTAAACACAGTGCCTTCCGGCTAGTTCAAAATCCGCCACAACTTACCCTTAAAGGTTTTAATCTTCCTAATATTTCTTTAAAACTTCACCTTAATGCTCTTGCGTAGTGGCAATAGTTGTAGCAGCAACATGCGCATAGCACCTTTGGTTTCTCAACATCCATTTTAACACATGCAGAAAGTTTCAACTTAATACCATCAACCGTTCCTGAAGCATTTCTGATGTGTCCTCGTGACAACCTGTGTGGGTATAGTGTGTTTCAATTTAGTTCCATACAGTTTCATTACACTCAAAAAAAAAAATCGCTATCACAAGCCCACAAAGGGCCGAATTTGGACTTTGGAGTCGACAACATAAATGGTTACACTAAAAATGCAAAAACAACAACAAAATAGAGAAAGCCATAATGAACAATCATTTAAAAGTCAATAATTAAAAATGTAAAAAGTAAAATAAAAAATTAAAAACATGAAAACTGGTCAATCTAAACTTACAGCGAAACATAAATGCATTAAAAACTGGTAAAACTAAACTTAGAGCGATACATAAATGCATTTAAATTAAAAGGGATACTAAGAAAATGGTTTTTTAGACATACCTAGCCTAAACTAAAAGCAAGTATAAAGATGAAATTATAAGACCCACAACCAAATGAAGTAAAAACCTAACAAGAATCTTGAGTTACTTTAAGGGTGATCACAGACTTCTTTGTAATCAGAATATCCCTTAATCAATCAGAATAAATCCCAAATTATCTTAAATTATTCGTAAGACTCAAACTTCCATAAACAAAATGGGTAAGTTTCTAAAAGGGAAAATACAGCTCTAGCTAAAGTTAGGGCAAAAAAAAAGGGCTCAAAGGATTCAGTTGATAACTTAATTCAACACAGAAATAGGATATCCTCGGTTTAGACCGAGTGAACGAAAAGGTTTTGTATTATTATTTTAACATTACATTTAAGAAATTGAGACAAGGCAGGTGCTTGCCTGGTGCTTGCCAAAAAACAAAACCATTAATGACAACCAACAACCAACATAACCATCAATCATAACCAAAAACCATTAATCATAAACAACAACCATCACTCATAACCAACAGTCAACAGTAATAACCAACAAACATAACCAACAACCATTTATCATAAGCAACAAACATAACCAACATAACCAACAAACATAAACGACAAACATAATCAACAATCCTAACCAACAACCAACAATCATAACCAGCAACCAACATAAGCATCAAACATAGTCAAAATGCATAACCTACATAACTAACAAACTTAACCAACATGAGCAACAACCAACAATCATAACCAACAGTAATAATCAACAACAAACAATAATAACCAACAAACATGTCCAAAACCATATTCAAAACCAACAAGCATAACCAATAAACATAACCAATAACCAACAACCAACAAACATAACCAACAAATATAACCAACAACCAACAACAATAACCAACAATCATAACAAGCAATCAACAAACACAACCATCAAACATAGCCAACAAACATATCCAACAAACATTAATAACATGACCAACAACCAACAAACATCAACAACATAGATCCAACATACCAAGCCAACCATAACATCAGCCAACAGTAATAGCCAACAAACATTAATAACAGCCCAACCAACAAACATAGCCAACAGTCAACAGTAATAACCAACAGTCAACAGTAATCAACCAGTAATAACCAACAAACATAACCAACAACCATAACCAATAAACATGATCATCAAACCACATAACCAACAACCAACATAACCAACAAATATAACCAACAAGCATAACCAACAAACATGACCATATGCTAATTTCCCTATCTGTGCGTTTAGAATCCAATACTAATTTCCTTATCTATGCGTTTAAAACCCAATCCTAATTTCCCTATGCTAATTTCCCTATCTGTGTGTTTAAAACTGGAGCTCCTCCCCACTACTTCTAAAACCTACTGTGTCATTTGCACTTTACTGAAAACGAATTATATTATAAATATTTTCTTTTGTACTTATTACAACTTTGAAAATAAACATAGAAATTACAGTAAAATTAAATGTTGAACTGATGAGCTTTCAAGAATTAATATCATTATATATAAAATATCCAGTTAAATTTTATTAGTTCTTTCCGAGACTGTTCAAGACAAATATAGCTTCACTGCAAACAAGAGTTGGATACTGCCTCGCTTTCCTAGCTGTAAAAGTCTAAAGCCTACTGCGTCATTAGTGCTTCACTGAAAATGGATCATATTACTAATATTTCCTATTCCAGTTATTGCAGCACTGAAAATGAAAATAAAATTACAGTGAAATTAAATTTTGAACTGATGTTCTTTCAACAATTAATACCATTATATTAAACATTCAGTTTGATTGTATTTTTACTTTCCAAGACTTTTAAGACACTAATAGATTTGAGTAAAGCGCCAATGACGAAGTAGGTTTTAGACTTTTACAGTGAAAGAGAGGCAAAACCCAAACTCTTGTTTGTAGTGATTTTTCTTCGTTTCAAGTTTGATTTGCATATTTAAGTTTCACTTGTTTTAAGATTTATTCATTTATATTAGTGCATATTGTATGTTTTTTGCCATGATTGTTTATTTAATTTCTGTTCGTTTTGGGTTTCATTTATTCTTTAATAGTAATTTCTGGCCATTTTGAGTTGGAGTTATTGAATATTTCTATTTCTTCTGATCTTAAGTTTAATAAGACCTTCACTTTTCTTAAAAAAAAACTGCTCTTTTGGAAAGTTGTTTTTTAATTAATTTCTATAAGAATCTATTGTTTGGCTTGCTATTTGTATGTTGGAGACTTTTTAAACAATTTTTAACCCTGACATAAATAATATTTTTCAATTTAATTTTATATCACTTCAAGTTGACCCGAAAAATAATACTTAATATAATTCCCAAAACATTCTATCTAGGCTCTTTGAAAAGAGGGATAAATTTCCGCTCTTTTTATTTATTTAAATTGTAAGAGTAGAAATAGTAATGTTAGTAGCCCTGAAAGTTTCAACTTAATACCCCCTCGATATATTGCTGAGGTGTCTTATTGGCAACCATAAACACAAAGCCTTTTGATTTAGTTTTAAAGCATAATGGGCCAATTGCATAATTGTGGGGGGTTGACATGCCCAACGTCCCTAGAGACATAGTTGCTGGACTGTTTTAATATGCTGAAAGCAATGGCTGTCCCAAAATTTTGAATGGATGTGTTTGGAAAATGAATAGGCTTGAGAGAAGGGCTGCTCGCTCTCCAATCTCTCTTTACTCTTCAAAAGGACACTAGAACTGTTATTTATGAATTGAATTCTTTCGATTAAAGGCTCATTTAAAGGTTTCTAAGATCCCCCTAAAGCCCCTCCTCCTGCACGTTCCCTAAAAGTTTCACCTTAATACCCTTAGCGTCATTAGTTACAGAAATTTATATTGCAGAATTAATAGCATGCAAAAAGTTCCTTCTGGCTCGTTCAAAATCCCCCACAACTTACCTTCAAAGGTCTAACTTAATAATATAAGTTGTTCTTCAGATGTTGCTTTTTCACCTTTTTGAAAGTCCACATGCTCATAGTTTGTTTTGATTTAGTTCAATATCCGCAATAATATTCCTTAAAAGCCTCAACTTAATACCCTTAGCTTGCATAGTAGCGATAGATGTAGCAGAACTGGAAGCAGTATGCGCATAGCATCTTTGGTTCTTTCAACATCCTCTTCAACAAATCCTGAAAGTTTCAGCTTAATACCATCAACCGTTCCTAAAGTATTTCTGATACGTCTGCTTGACAACCTGTGTCGAAATAGTGTGTTTCAATTTAGTTCCATACAGTTTCAATATATCCCAAATTTTTTCCCTTAATACCCTTAGTTTTAATAGCAGTAGTAGTAGTAGTAGTAGTAGTAGTAGTAATAGCAGTAGAATTGAAAGTAGTAGCCTTAGCTCTAGTTGCAATAGTAGTAATAGAAGTAGTAATAACAGTAGCAGTAGTACTGGTATGAGTAGTAGCAGTAGCATTATTAACAAATTTAGCCACAAATTCAGTGACCCAATAGCTAAAGCCAACCTACTAAATCAGCAGTTTTCCACAGTTTTCACAACAGAGAGGGACAAAGATGAGAGTCAAGAGGAATGTCAGCCACTAGTCGCAGGCAAATTTGAAGAAACAGAACTGACAATACAAATGGTCTGCAAAAAACTAAAAAATCTAAACCCTTACAAATCAGAAGGTCCAGATGGCCTACATCCTAGAGTACTCAAAGAGCTGGCACAAGAAATTGCAGCGCCATTGCAATACATTTTTGTCAAGTCGCTACAAATAGGGAACCTGCCTGATACATGGAAGCAAGCAAGTCAAGCAACGGTGATACCCCTCTTCAAAAAAGGAAGCAAATCAGGTCCAAGTAATTACAGACCTATCAGTTTAACCTGTATCACATGCAAAATACTAGAATCTTTACTCCACGATAACATATTACAGTACCTACTCGAAAGAAGCCTCATTTCACGCGCACAGTTTGGATTTCTCAAGAAAAGATAAGCAGAAAGCCAGCTACTTTTCGCTACAAACGCCTGGAGAAAATATATGGATAGTGGGATGCAGGTAGATATTTTATACTTAGATCTCAGAAAAGCCTTTGATAAAGTCTCACAAAGTCAACTTCTTCGAAAACTACAGTCTATCGGTGTTGACGATACTATTCTAAAGTGGGTTCTCAACTTTCTGAAAGGAAGATCTCAGCGAGTGAGACTGGAGGGATATCTTAGCAGCAATGAGACAAAAGTCACAAGTAGAGTAGTTCAAGGTAGTGTTCTGGCACCTTTACTATTCAATATTTACATAACTGATCTCCCAAATCACATAGATTAAGATATACTGCTTTATGCAGATGACACGAAAATCTTCCGCGCAATAACAAGCTTTGAAGATACAGAAATACTACAGTAAGACTTAAACAAAATAGCAGAATGCATGAAAAAATGGAGTGTGGAAGTGAATACAAAACAAAGTTGTCACGTTCGGCTAGGCCCAAAACACATTTATCGGCACTATTGCTTTGAAGGACAACAGATACCTATACAAGAAGAAACGCGAGACTTGGGAATAACAATAGACAGTGACATGACTTTCACCAAGCACTACGAGTCAATCATCTCTAAGTCATCACAAATCCTGGGGACTTTTCGAAGAAATATGTCTATTACTGACTCAGCGTCGTTTTCTACACTCTTCAAATTGTTATCGAGACCAAGGATCGAATACAGCCATAAGAGAACCACACCGTTTTTCCAAAAAGAGATTAATACAATAGAAAATATCCAAAGGAAGGCTACTAAATTTATTCCATCACTTAGAGACTTATCATACAAAGACCGTTTGAAAAAACTGTCACTCCCAAGCCTCTCATACCCACTTTTGAGAGGAGATCTTATTGAAGTATACAAAATATGCAACAGATACTACGACAACATCCCTCCTGAAGAGATAATAGCATTCAAGAATAATAAACTGAGAGGTCACGAGTTTAAGCTAACCGAAGAACGTTTCAGAAGAGATGTTAGTAGATGGGCATTCAGCAACCGCATTGTCTCCGAGTGGAACGCACTACCATCAGACACTGTCAACTCAGATTCAGTCAATTTTAAGAACAAGATTGACAATCATTATAGTGATAAACCATTTGATTGTTTTAATTTTTGTAGATAGAGGCGCAAGCCTGTTTTCGCAATATATTATTATTATTATTATGATGCAGAATTACAGACGGCCGTGATCTGACTCAGTTCATTTCCCCCCCTCAAAATTCCTTGAAAATTTCACCTTCACACCTTTAGGCATAGTTATAATGGTTGTCACAGTAGTAGTATTCATATTACTAGTAAAAGTGTTAATAGTAATATCAGTAGTACTAGTAGCAGTAATAGTATTACAGTACTGCTGGTTTGTCAGCAGAACATCCCTCTCATCAAGTTCTGGAAGTTTCAACTTAATACAATTAACTATTGCTATGACAATGCTGATATGCCCTTCGTCTTCTTGGAAAATAAAGCTCAATTGTTATTTGAAGCAAATTAATGGTCCTATGTCAATTCTAAATTATTGGTCAACCTTCTTAAGACCATAGGTGGGCGTGCCTTGTTTGCCTCTCATTACAGGCAATCTAACGGTCTTAAATCAATTTTAAATTCTTTGTCAACATTCCTGAGACTCTAGGCAGGCATGCCTTTCCAAAAACTAACAAACAAGTATGTGTCCAATAAGAGATTCACGCATACTCCCGCCATTTACCCGTACCCCAGCCATTTAAACATTTGCCTCTCAATTACTTGGACTATCTGTCTTGGCTGTTCTTTATCTACAATTAGCCATGTCTTGATGCAAACTATACAACCTACTGCAAAATACTTGATAACTTCAATTCAAAATCAATGGACTCGGTCGAGGCCTGTACTATATACTATATGTAAACAATTAACTAATTGCTTAACTTACAGCCTTTGGCCTGAGGACCGTGGGGAGGCTGACATTCCTAAAGACATAAATACTGGACCCTTCAACAAGGCTGAACAAATTAGCTCACTTTAAATTTTGATCGAATGTGTTTTGGGGAATGATAGACTTGGGGAGGGGGGGGGCTGATTGCCCTCCATTCACTTTTGACTCTTAAAAGGGAACTCAAACTTCCGGTTCCAATCAAAAGAGCTCCATCCGATCCAAAGTTTATACGACCACCCACTCCATAAAAATCTTACATACCCCGGAACGTAGCTTACAATCCTTCCTCCTATGTTTTAGGAGGTTGTTTCCACCCTTAATACATTGTTATAGGATCTTTGGACTACTGGTAACAAAATGGTTGTCTCACAGTTTTAATTGAATGCGTTTCGGGAAAAGAGGATGTCAGGGAGGGGGAGCCTAGTTGCCCTCTATCACGTTTGACACCTAAAAGAGAACAAAAACTATTCATTTTCAATCAAATAAGCCTCCTCTAAAGTTCATACGACCACCCCTTCCATAAGAACCTTACATACCCCTGGGGCATAACTTAAAACTCATATCCCCCAGCTCTTGGGCTGTGTCAACCATAAAGGCCTTGTTATATGGGTTTTGGACTATTTTTGAATAAATGGCTATCTGAAAATTTCTATAGGATGTATTTGGTGAAAATACGACGTTGGGGGAGGGGATGGCTGCCCTTCGATCACTTTGACTCTTAAAAAGAACACTAGAATTTCTGATTTTCAATCCAATTAGCCCCTCCCCTCGAAGTTTATACGTACACCCGTTCCATAAAAACCTTATATGTCCTCGCAGCATAACTCACAACCCTTGCGCTGAGGGTTGTGGGGGTTTGTCATCCTCAGACATAATTTCCAGACCTTTAAACTACGCTGAACACAATAGCTATCTCAAAATTTTGATTGGATGTGTTTTTGGAAATGATGGACGTGGGAGAGGGGGGATGGTTGCCCTCCAATCACTTTTGACTATTAGAAAGGGCTCTAGCCCTTTCAATTTCTGATCGAATGACCCCTTTTCGAAGGTTCTACGACAAATCCTTCCATACGTAGGGCCCTGGTAAAAAAAATAATAAAATAAAGAAATAATACATTGTGGCCACATAGTTCTTTACTTGCCTATATGTCAATATATTTCATATTGGTCTTCGGTATGAATTGGGACGTTTTCATCCCTAGGAGATTCGAGATCTCCAAAATAATGTGATCCATTTACTTTGCAATAAATCTTCAAATGATTCGGTGAGATCGGTGTATGGAAGGCTAAAAATGTTACCAGCAGCTGGCCTACGGGATTTTTATCACCTACTCTTTATGTTTGAATACATTCATATTAATTTACCTTTCTGATTCTCAGGCATTTTTCAGGTAAGGTCCGATTGCCACAGTTATTATACTCACGCGAACAATGAACTGTCAGCTCCAATTGGCACACTGCAAGGTCTAAGTTCTCCTTTATTCATCGAGGAATAAAATCATGGAGTAGTAATCATAATAAAATTAACGAAATGAAATGGACTGAAGAATTTAGAAAAAAAGTTACGAAAAAACTATGTTCCAATTATGATTTTTAATTTATTACTTGAGTCTTTTCTCTTTCAATGGCTGTTTGAGGTCTGTACAGGAGATAGGTCGTATCCAGGGGATGGTTATGGGGGTACCCCCCCCCCAGAAATGTCTGTCCGACTCATAAAAGAAAAATATTTTTTTGAAGTCCCCCCCCGAGAAAAATACTGGATACGGGCTTGGTAGGAGTATAGGGGAATGTTTGACATGTTTTTTTTTACGCAATTGTTGACTTAGATAATATGATCAGGAACTGGATGATATTCCTTGTTTGTTTTTACTGTGTCTGGTTCAGGTAAAAGTGTTCTTTGAGGCAGGGGTTAAAGTCCTGGTGTCGCTGATTATTTATTTTGGGATAAGGATCAGCAGTGTGACTCTATAAGCTCAGCCAGTGTCAACCCAACTCCCTATTACTATCTGGAACAATCTAGGGAACGAAAAGCATTGGAGGACATCCCTAACCACGCACAGCACTCCAGGCCGAAGACAGAGAATCAGGAGATCAGTATATGCGCTACGTGGACCATTGGTCTGCATGCACATTTTGCTTATTAAAAAAACAAGAAAAGCTGTATTTTAGAAAAAGCAAAGTTCAGGAAAAAAATCTTATTTCAAAATTACCCAATATCCTTAAATATAGGCCTCATTGCATTACCCTTCAAAAATGTCCGTAAATACGCGTACAGTAAACTCGGTGAAATTAATGGAAAAAATTAATTAGGGGCCGATGGGGAAAGTCACCAATTTTTTTATATTGGGACATTTATATTTACAGTACCGTTAAGATTTCTACTATGTATTTTCTGTTTAATATATACGTGTTTAGCATATGTTTCATGTAACACGTATATAAAAATATATTTATATGCGACAAAACATATAACGTAAACATATCTTTGTAAACATATAAAGTCAATAAACTGTTTTGACGCTGAAACTTAAAAAAATATAAAAAGTGGACTAGTTTAGGTAAGTCACTAAAATTTTTATATTTCCTTTGCTAGCTTCCAAAAGTGATGAGAATTAAACTTTTTCGATACTAAAACTCTCCTTTCACTCGCAACAGGTCAATAACGAAAGCAAAAAACCAACTTCTCAGTTTTTTTAACGTCCTCTAAATTTACGTCATTTAACCATGGACATGGAGGTGGGTATTGGCGGACACTGCCCCCGGCCCCCTATAAAACCCATTGCCGCACTACAGAATCCGCAAGACAGATTTTCATAGCTAAGGTCTGACAGAAGGGAGTAAATTTCCCCCTCCTTGTAATGGATGGTAATTGTACCACCTCCCAAAAAACAATAGCTACGTTACAATAGCAAAACTACTAGTAATACTAACAACTCACCGCAGCACCAGGCAGTTTGAGGCCAACACAGCTACGCACGTTCCTTCTCCACCCCAATCTATTCAAAGCCACCCTTTTTACACCCGCCCATGAAGTTCCGATTTCCTTTAAATCTTTCTTTATGACGTCCTCCCACCCTAGACGGGGACGACCTGCTCTCCGTTTAGCCCTAGATGGTTGGCCAAAAAGAATAATCTTCGGCAATCTGTCATCCTTCATATGCACAACGTAACCTAGCCACCTCAACCTTCCTTTCATTATAGCCCTGGAGAGCGGTATTGAACCACATTTTTCATACAGCCTATTGTTTGAAATACGGTCAGTCAGCCGGGTACCCAGAACACTCCTTAAGCAATTTCTCTGGAAAACATCTAGCAAATCTTCATCCGCTTTTCGGAGCGTCCATGCTTCAGAGCCATATTTGACCACTGTCATCACTGTATTCAAAACATAATTTGAATAGCACCTGCCATATTTTAATATCCATTTACTAAGAAATATTTATTGTTTCAAATAGCCAAATAATTTCAGGACATAATGAAAACATGATAAAGGGAATTTCAAGGCATAATATGAAACATTTCAGGACACAATAAAGGACGCTCGGGGAATAAAAAATCAACATAATAAATATTATTTTACATGATCAAAATTATCACAGACTGACAATCTCTCAAATGTTTTTTGTCTTATTATACAGCTTCATAGCTTTCTTGCTAGGAACTATGTGTTGCGAAAGACCAGGTCTCTTTTTCCTCTTTTTAATTTCTTCCATAGTTTCTACTTCACATTCATCAAATAATTTTTGTTTATAAGGTAATTCTGTCATACTTTCCTCGTTAGAATCCAAATGAACTGGCTTACTTTCGCAGTCATTCTGAACGAGGTCAGTAAAATGGGCATATTTACACTTCATTCCAAATGAACATTTCCCCTTTTGGAATTTCCAACATATCTTTCGTCCATTTATCGTCGTTAATTCTTCGAATCGAGGAGCTAACTTAACATGTTTTTGTAATTTTTGAAGTTCACCAAGCTCAGCTGTTTGAAATTTATTTTCAAAAATTGAGAATTTGGCATTGCCTTCTTCTGTTTCTTCGAGACGGAAAGGGTTCAACAATTGGTGCTTTACTGTGCTGTCTTTTCTGGTCAAGCCAGTTTCAGATATGCCCCCACAAACATCTTTGAGATTAAATAATTTATGATTCAAAACTGAACTGCAAAATAGAGGTTTGTGTTAAAGCGGTTAGTATTAAATAATTTTTGGTTCAAAATCAAACACCATAATATATGAGTCTGTGTTAAGGCTACAATTCAATTGACATAAAAATTGAAAGTATGGAGAAAGGCCCAACAACTGGTGCTTGTCTTGCGTTCTTGGTTCAAAACAGTTTGAAATATTTCTTATAAACTTTGTTACGATAAAGTAATTCTTGATTCAAAAGGGAACGAATCCATATGAGTTCGTATTAAAGCGAAAATTCAATTGACACAAAAATTCCAGTTGCATGGGATGGTTATACTGATGTTCTATTGCATTGTCTTTGTGGGTCCATCTAGTTTGAGGTATTTTCCCATTAACTTCTTTGGGGTTAAAAATTTCTTGATTCAAAAAATAAATGTGTATTAAAGTAACAATTGAACCAACATACAAATTCTAGAAATATTATGTACTGTGTGGTTTAATTAGTCAATCCATTGATTAAACTCATCAGATTGCAAGCAATTATAGTCCAATTAATGACTAATATATTTTTCAACACATTACTACTCCACTACAATTATTTTGAATTGAAATTCCAATGAATTTGAAACTGAAAAGGTCAAACAACAACAAAAACTGTATTTCAAAAAGTGTTGGTCTTAGATATTTTTTTCTGTTAGACGTTAGCAGCAGTAGTATCTTTGCAACTAACAACCTTGAAGTTTCATTCAATATCTGTTCCTAGGGGTTAATAATTTAAAAAAGAAAGTAAAAATCAAAGTCAAAATTAAAGTCAAAAGTCAAAATTTGTCTTTGATTGAACCAAGTAATATTTGATCTGAAAGTGGTATTTTTTGTAATTCAACTTTTTTTCTGATTTCCTTATTCTTTTATTTCTAATATATTAACTATTTGATTATGATCTAAGAGACACCAAAAACCATGAAATATGTGTCTAAACAGGAACGAAATACTCATGTTACCTTTGGACTGGCATGCAAAGTGGATTCTTAATTTCCAAACCTTTTATTTCCTCCCCTTGAATAAACTGAACTCAAATGACTTGTATTAACTATAATCAGATTTGCACATAAAGGGCGGGGGAGAAGGGTTATGGGATTTGTCCCTTGTTTTGGAAAAAAAAACGGGACATAAGAAGCACCATGTGTGTTCAACCCAACTTCGCCCCTGCCTGAAAGACAAATTCATTTTTTATCTTGAAGCACCATCATTAAGAGTCACTCCTGTGTCTCCCCTATGCATGAAATGAAAATTGGAGTATTACCATGGAAATTCTTCTTCATTTTTCTCTTTGTTTGCAATTGAGGTAAATGCAAGAGATGACTCAAACATGCTGTCCTCTGAATGGTAGCTGTCTTCTTCAGAGTCTGAATAGCTTGGAACCAGACTCATTCTGAACAGAACCTGCTTCTGTTTCAAATTTATGTTGTTGTATCAAACACTCATTTTGCTCCTGAAAAAAAAGAACAAAAAATTAAATAGATTAAAATTAATTAAGCTATCATGTGAATTTTCCATCCATGGACTTAATTCTTTGAGACATCCAAAGTTGCCTTTCCACTTGAAGATCTTAAGAGTAGGCTACTATCATACACTAAACTTGCTTCCCCTACTCCCTCATGTCGAGTAAAATCAGTATTAACAACAAAAAGTTCTCCCACTCCTTACCCAGTAACATCACATTATACCCCACATGAAACAGTAGTTTTGCATTGCCAACATGAATTTCTCCCTCCTCCTCAACCAGTAACACAACATAATGTCCCGCATGAAAGAGACACGATGGTTTTGTTGACAACATTAATTTCTTCCTCCTCCATGCCCAGTAACACCAAAAAATATCCCACGTGAAAGGGGCTAAACCTAACTTTGATAAGATGAAAAAATATAAGCCTTTAGTAGATTTTTTTAAAGCATCATTTCCATTTCAAAAGTTCATCTACAGAGCCCCAATGTCTCAAAAATTGATTGGAGCAAAATTCATGCAACTTAGATCGAAAACCATCCATGTAGGAAAAAGGAGGGGGCATTATGCTGTTCACCATAAATACAATAAACAAAACTCAAGCAGGACTGTCAAACAGGATGCCCTCCTGAGTAGGACCTAATACTAGCACCCAGAATGATCTCCTTTGAGTTCATATTAACCCAAACCAAACTACAAGAACCATGTTCTCCACATCAAATCCCTGTATTTACTTCTCCTCTAATCAGTTTCCTAAAAAAAAAAAAAATTCTTTCACATAAACACAACAACCTAGCATTGCCTTCATCTAAGCTAATATCCTTTTATAGGCATCATTATTGATTCTGGCCTATTGGATTTTGGGAATCAAGATTTCCAATGAATTTTTGAACTAATGCACTGAATACAGATTTCCTTGATACAAAAGTTAAACTTTTGAAAGCTAGACTTATAAAACATTTCTTGAAAAAAAAAATCAATGTCTAACAGTAAAGCCAATAAGGATAGGACCCAGGAATAAAAAAGCTTTTTAAACATAGTAAATTAGGCTAACAAAAGCATCCAAAATTTATCAAAATTAAAAGGAGTGATAAGAAGGTCGGTTACAATCTTTTAGTAAACAAAATAGCTAATCTTTTTTAACATAATTGCAATTTTTAAGATAAGAAAGTAGGGATGATTGTTTTAAAGTAATTTTAGAATCGTTTAGTGTTCCCTCCAAACGTACCCCTGGTCTTGCCCATTACACAATCTGTCAATTCACTTACTAGTTAATTTAAAATGGATTTCACATTAATTCTTTCCTAGTGTGAAGCAATCAGAAAATCCAATAGCAAACACAATTGGCAAATAGAAACCAGAGGTCAATGGAAAACCTAAACTTAGACCAAGCTAAATCTTGGCATTAATAAAATCTTGTTATGAATGGAACTTTACTCTATATAAACTTCTTTCAAATTTAGATACCCAATAAATCCCGTTTTCTAATCTAAAGCACATGCACAAAAGACTGAAAAATTACAGTTCTACATATATAAAATTTCCATCAAATAATGTTACTTGGATGGTGATGCTGTTCATCATGCCCAATCATCTTGCACACTATATCTAAAGTAGCAGAGCGTAGGTTTTAAATCCAACCTTTTTTTAGGTTGAGACTGATAGCATTTGTAACCCCCTCCCCCTCCCTGGGTTGTGTTCTATTGGACTTCCAGTCTTATACCCCTACATAACCAATGAAGAGCATTATACCCCAGGAATCCATCTCTCAAAACGCTCCTCTGTCCCAGGTAGTTAGGCGTGTCCAGTCAACCCAACCCCAAAAATCCACGTCTTTTCGACTCCGTTCTTCTCTGTGCGTCCAAGAATTTGTCAACTGGTCCTGCCCTCCATGCTTCATTTACCAAAACAAATCCAACCCCTTCCCTCTCAGACATTCTCCACTCTACTTCCCTTACCCAGCACCATCTTGCCTACCATCCCTCTTATCAAGAGCACTCCCAATTTGAATTCTTTCCGGATCATCATGAAACCCTTCCCCTATCCCTAGTACTTTATCCCCTGTGGCTAGCCTACCAATGTGACTCTGGTTTGAGAGTTCTTACATGCAAAAATTATCCTGTAACAAAAAGTCCGCCCCAAAAATTATCTGCCCCATCCCGTAGCCCAAAACTAAAATTCAGCCCAAGAACTACTGAAACTTATCAACTGTCACGTTTCCCAAATCGCTTTAAAATTCATAAATTTTAATCATTAACGTTGAAAGTCTAAATTTTGAAAAGCTTACTGAACTCAGGATACTATTGAAATTAAACAAAATTGATGTTATAGCTGTTACAGAAGTACAGTCCCATGACCAAAAGACTTTTTGTTTATCATATTATTCAGAGTTTATTAAACTCTGTCCTTCAGATCACCTAATAGGAAAAAAGGGAGGTGGTGTCTTGTTTTTTCACTAAACGCAACCTTTGCCCCAAAATTATCCCGTCCCTAATTATCTGAGCATGATGAAATCCTTTGGCTAAGTATCAGGCCTTAAGCACTTCCCTGTCTCTGTAATATTATTGCAATAGCTATATTCTATTAATCGCCAAACCAAAATATTGATGCAAAACATAGATTTATCCAGCAAATGCAGATCAGCACTGATTTTGTTATCTCTAAGCATCCAAATGCTGGACTTTTTCTGTTGGTGATGGCAATGAACTTAAGATGGATTCAATTTGCTCCTCTCTCGAAGTTAAGCAAATAGTTAAAATACCAACTATTTGGGGAAACATCTCTCTAGATATAAGTCTAACTAATATGAATAAGATTTATAGTCCCCTCTCAGGTATGTACCCATTGGGTGGGAGCTATGATCTATCCATCTTCTTTCAGTTTTAAGCATTTATTTTCAACAGCTCAAGGCTCTTACCGCCCTCTTTAAAATGCTGTCCTCCAATATTTTCAATTTGCATAACTTTGGTAAAAAAAAATTGCTACTTTCCACAAAAAGCTAAATGCCAAATTTCTCTCCCAGAAAAAAGATTTAAAAAGTCCTTAAGTTATAAACCCCTTGTTAACCCATAAAAGTGCTAATTAGAAAAAATGAATTTTTTCAGAAATGGCAAACTGGTTGAAGCTAATGGACTGAAAAAATCAATTAAAAGTGAAATCCGTAATTCTGCTCGACCCTACTACAAAAATAGGCTCGAAGAATTGTTTACTAATAACCCAAAAAATTGGTATTCCAAAATCAAAAAAGTTGCATGGTAGGAGTCTAGACCAGCTTAATTTCAACGTACCCAAATCCCCTGAATTTACTGTAAATAATCTTAACAGGTTGCTCACTTCCATCATCCCAAGCCTTCCAACATTATCTTATCAATTACCAACAGATGATATCTCATCTTCTTTTCCCTTTCCTTCCAAGATCAAAGAAGAATTGGGAAACTAAGAAAAACAAGTGTTTGCCCTTTGGATATCCAATTTTCTCTTATAAGTGCTTTCAGTGACTTTCTTTCAAAGACCTTGTCTGTTCTTTTAAATGAGATTACTGAGTCTGGCCAATATCCAGAAATATGGAAACAGGGTTTCAAAAACCCCTTAAAAAAGAGACAGAAAACCTCGATTTGAAGTTGTTCATCCTATTTCTTTCACTCCTAAGTTCTTGAAACTATATGAAGAATTCACTGCAGATTGACTAAAAGAATAATCTTGCCTCTTACTGACCTAAGGCAATTTGGGAACCTCAAATCCAATTCTACTTCCTATTACCTGGTTTTTCTTATCAACTCAATTGGGAAAATTCTTGAAAAACCTAATTACTGGCTCAGTTTAATTTCCATTGACCTTACAGATGACCTCACGGTTGTTGAAACATGCTATAAAATTTAATAAGCAGCCCTATGAGCATCCTTAATGATATTGCAGACTTAGACATGAGAGTAAACCCCTCTAAATATGTGATAATGCCATTATGTTTCCTTGAAATCTCACCCCCCCCCTATCCCCCCACATATTTCTGTGTCCTCCTTTAAATTAATTGGGGTCACATTTTCCTCTAATTTGTAGTGGGATATCCATGTTAAAAATATTATCCATAGAGCTAATGTGTCCATTTTCCCCTTTAAGCTCTGAAATAAATTTAGAGTCCTCCCTCCCATTCTTTAAGAAATTATACTTCAGTTGTATGCCTACATTTTGAAAATGCTTGTCCAGTTTGGCATCCTAGCATCTCCCATGAAGAATCAGAAAAAATTGAATATGTTCAAAAAAGCACCCTGAGAATAATTCTCAAAGAAGCTAAGGCTCCATACTTACTCCTTCTAAAAAAGGCCAGGTTGGAAACACTTGAACACAGGAGAGGTATGTTGTGCCTCCTTTTTGCAAAAAAAATAATAAATAAAAAAAAAAAAAAAAAAGTGCAACAACAAACCCTTGCATGGAAGACTTCTCCCCAAAAGACACTCCCTACCCAGACACAGCCTACCACAGATTGTTTTTGAACCCATTCCTATCTTGTCCTTTATTTTTTGCTTTACCTCCATTTATGAAAAAAACTTTGTCCCTTCATTACTGATCAAATAAATCAATAGTTTTCCTTTTTTTTTATTTGGTACTGGTGATGCCCAAGTTTTATGTTCATTTGGTTGTTTTGCTCCCTCCCCTTTTTATATATTCTTTTTTTAAACCCTTTTAGATAAGATAAGATTTATTGCTGAAAAATGGCTATCACAAGCCCAAAAGGGCCGAATTCGCACTTTAGCGTCAAATACAGCGAACAAACAATCAAACAACAACAGCAAATTATAAAAGGGTCAATGTCAAATACGTAAAAACGTTAAAAACGTTAAAAACAAAGCACAAAGTAAACTCATAAAATTAGAAGGCCAATGTCGTCAGCAAAAATATAACAACTTCAAACGTCAGCAAACAAAAAAAAACATAAGTTAGTTGGTGAATAAAAAAAAAAAAATATAAATCCCCCAAATTTGCAAAATGGGCATTAAATTAATAACTATGAGGTAAAGAGCAAGTGAGGGGGGGGGGGCAGCGGAGAGTCAAGGTTTGGAAAGGTTAACTAGGTCTGGGAGAACATTTCTTCTATATCTGTCCGGGCGATCTCGGTTTGGGGCAAAAAGGAATATTTTTGCTGACACGGAAAATGGGAAGCAAGGATAAATGGATGCATATTGACCGGACACAAAAGGAGTTGTTTGAGGGTTATGAAGGGCATTGTTAGCAAAACGCAAGGTAGTTTTTGCTCTCCTTTCTTTAAGGGTGACAAGATTAGCTCTCCTAAGAAGGGAAATATAAGGTACTTCACCCTCATTGAAGATAATTCTTAAGCACCTTTTTTGTACTGCCTCTATTTAGTCCAACAATTCAATGGAAATGGGAGGATGCCAAACAGGAAAAGTGTCCTCAAGGGATGGTCATACAAATGATAAGAAAATCCTCAATCAGTGTGATTTAGGAAATTAAAATTTATAGAGGAGCTTAAGGAGGGAAAATGCGGCATTTGTATGTTTTAAGATGTCATTAATGTGGCAATCCCATTTTAAGTCGCTTGAGATGGTAACGCCCAGTAATTTCATAATGGCAATGGCCTTTTTAGACGGGATTTGACAGGAGAAAACCGAAGGAGCTTTAGGAACATTGACACTACGAACAGTTTATTTTAAAGGGTTGACTTTCATATCATCAGTGAGAGTTTTGGCTGATATCGATTCCAACATGTATATTGGGCTGCTTTTGGAATGTTTGGAACTTGTCTCTAACACATTTAGATCATCGACGAATATCCATCTATCTGGGAAATAAAGACCGAGGTCATTTTTCCTTGCAAGAAATAAAATTGGACCTAAGAGGGTTCTTTGGGGCATACCATCATAAATTGGAAGGGGAGCAGAATATACATTCAGCTATTTCAAGACTTTCGTTGTGTTAGAGAGGAAAGATGCAATTACTCTAATTAGATTAAGGTCAACTTGAAAGTCATAAGATAGCTTTTCTAAAAGTGTAATATGGTGAATTAAATCAAAAGCTTTTTGTAAGTCAACAGTGATAACATCGAGCCGGTTATTGGGATTTTAGAGTGTTTAGCACATTGTGTCCATAAGGTGAACAAGATAGTGGGTAGTAGATGTAGAGCGTAGGTTTCCAAATTGTCTTTGGTCAACATTTGGGATTATTTTTACTTTCAACCACTCAGCTAAAAAGCTTTCATATAACTTTGAAAAAACTGGAGTATGAGTAATGGGACGGGCAAAATCAAAATCATTAATTCTAACTGTAATGTTTTTTAGAGCAATAAAAACTAATTTCCAACAATTTGAAAACCCACCGGTAGATGCAACTTCATTAAAAAGTCTGGAAAAATGTTCTGCGATGTTGTCGGAACAGGCGACAATTAGTATAATCGGAATGTCTAATGGACATCTACTACACTTTTTAATGTTCTTAATTTTTGATTCTATATCAGAGGGCGAAATAACGGGAAAATTGAGAGAGCACAAATCATAAGGAGTGTCAAAAGAAAGGGGAGGAAGGTTCTGAACTGTTGAAGAAAGAAACCTGTTCAGATCATTGGCTGTAACTGTACGATCTTCTTGAAAATGAATATCTATATTATTATGTGTTTTCCCACAAATTTTCTTTATTCTATTATACCATTGTTTTGGCTTTATAGAAAATAAATCCTGGACTTTGCATTTGTAATATGAAGAAGCAGATTTACGTATTTCTTTTTTTATATGTTTACGTAGTGAGCTCGCTTCGGATGTTTTACCACTTTTTAGTAGTTTCAATTTGATTCTAATTAGGTTTTTCAAATGAGTAGTGATGTATGCTATGTCATTAGAACATATTTTTACTTTTTTTCATAGAGAAGAAATTTATGTATTTTGTTTTAATCAGATTTTGGAATTTAGAGACTTTAAAATTAATGTCATTTTTTCATTTGAAGGCCAGCCAGTTTTCATTGGTAATCCAAGATCCAAATTTGTAAAGGCCATCATTGGAAATTGGGCAATAAGAGAACTCAGTAACAGAAAAAGTATGACTAAAGCTATTAAGAGGCTTCGTTAATAAATAAAAATAGTAAATTCCTCCCACCAGGGGCAAGGGAACAGGAGAGGCATAGAAAGCCTGCAAATTGGTGTAAATCAAATCAAGAGTTGAATTTTCTTTTGTTGTTTGTATTTCTACTATTTGTTTTAAGTTTAGGGAACTACAAAGGGGATTCAACTTCAGATCAATATCATCACCTTCTAAGAAAATACCGGCGTTCGGGAATTTGCATAGGACAAAGTCTGCACTGCTATGCAGTTGTTGGTAGAATCGCTGTCTTTGTACAGCGTTTTTATTTGGGGAATAATAGAAGCAGCAAAACACAATCAAATTGATGAGTCCTGATAAAACTTTGGGTATTACACTTACCAAAATGATTTCATCGTAATCTGAAAGGTTGGGAGTATGAATTAATTTAAGAAAGGGATTATGATTGAGAAATAATATTATTCTACCTCCCTTTTTACCTGGGGAGTGATCATGAGGATGATGTTTTATAAATTGGGAGTATTTATTGATTTTCAATAAATCAGGGTTCTGTGCTTGGACCCCAGTTATGGCGATTACCTCAATTTTGAGTACCTGACAGAGGGCCTCTAGATTGATCAATTTGTCAAAACTCAGGCTTTCGATGTTCTTAACAAGCAACATTGGGAAGGTAAAACGGTTACTAAAGAGAGCACTTTTTTGTTTGTTAATTGTGGGAGGCAGTGGGGGGTGGGAGGAACGTGGATCTGGAAGGAGAGAGGCATCTTTTTCGGGATGAGGGCTGGGAGTTATTTGGGGTTTAAGTTTATGAGAAGGATGCTGTGGGTAAGGGTGTGGTTTTGATGCATTATTAAAAGGCGGGACTGGACAGGGCTTGAGAGAAAAGAAGGACAGCGAACAAATTATGGGAATATTATTAAGTTGGGGTGGAACTATAGTGGAATTTGTCTTAATATTTACGGTTTTAGAAACTCTGCATGGATGTACTACCTGTGGATCATTCTGCCTGCTTACTCTTAAACCAGAGTCACACTGGTAGGGCAGCCAGGGGGGGTGAAGTGCAAGGGAAGGGAGAAAGGTTTCCTGGTGATCTGGGACTAAGTCAAATTGGGAGTGTTCTTTATATGGGGTTGGGGGGGGCAAGATGATGCTGAGGGAGGGAAGTACGGTGGGGGGTGTCTGAGAGGGGAGGGGTTGGGTTTGTTTCGGCAAATAACGGGTGGAGTCCAGAACCGGTCGGTAACTTCTTGGACGCACGGAGAAGAACGGAGTCGAAAGGAAGTGGATTTTTGGGAAGAAAATGCGTGAGGGGGGGTTTGGGGATGGTCCGAATTGAGTAAAGTGAGTGTGGGGGTTGGACTGACTGGGCAGGCGTAAGTACATGGGGCGGAGGATTGTTTCGAGGGATGGATTCACGAGGTATACTGCGCTGTATCGGGTATGCAGGGGGATAAGACTGAAAGTCGAATGGAACACGAACTAGGGGAGGGGGGGTCGTGAATACTTTTGGCGTCGCCCTAAAAAACGTTGGGTTACCTTGTTACCTTGACTGGTAACAGCTGGAACTGCCCAAGTTTGTGCACTTGTTTTTTGTTTGCAGCTCGATTTATTTCGTAAAAAGGAAGGGGGGACATAAATATGCAGGCTATCACACCCAAAACAACGCCCACTTGATGCTAACTTACATAAAGGAACGTGGTCAAAATTACACTTTGTTTTAGTACACTTGCCAGTGAGGTAAAGACGACATAAGTGCAATAACGAGCACTTCTTTTGGTCGCACTTGTTATATAAAAATTGAGAACAAACTCTTGGACTAGCTTCATTTTGTTTTTTGAAGTTACGGGTAATATATCCATGATTATAGGGGCACTTATGACCTAATTTACAATTTCCTTGCTTAAAAAACTTGCAATTTTTTATAACACTATTATCAGGAATACTTTTTTCCTGCAGCTTGCTTGGACCACGATCATGTCCAAAATGACATTTATCCCCTAATTTGCATATACCTGCCAAAATTATATTAGCACATTTGTGATTATTTGCAGAGAAGTTCTTATTATTCGTCAGAATCACTTCAGTACTTTCAAAACAAATTCGGGCATCTCTGATTGAGTTCTCAAGGTCAGGATTATAATTAGGTTGAATAGAGGTGATATTGGGGTCAGGTACAATTTCTGAACTGACAATTAGGAAAAATTAGAAATTTAGTTTTTAACGAAGAAGACTGAAAAAGTAACAACATAAAATCATGCCCTTTTTCGTAGTAGTGAGTGCCAAATTAAAAAAAAAAAGAAACGCTTGTCCATTTTCACGGTTCAACGTGGCAATATTGACGAAAATGATACTACCCCAATGACTTCACAATTTTGAAACAACCAAAAGAACAATGTTTGAAATTCACACTTTTCAGGTCTGTATAGGCCTAAAATGGGTCAAGGAGATGACTTCAATTGGGACTAAAAACCGAAAAGGAAGTTAAAAAAATAACTAGGGTTGGGAAAAATTAGTTAATAAAAATAGTGAAAATATTAGCAAAAACAAAGGCCCATCAATGTAAAAGGTGTGAGACAGATGGTACATTTGAAGGAGTTCATTAAGCCCCCTCCCACCTGAAGCCACATTTTATATAATTGACAATTCTGCTCAGTTTTTTCGCGCTTAGGAATTCACTGAGTTTAGAAGATTTGAAGCATACGAGATACTAGTTCAAAGAATTTCCCACACAAGTTTCAAGCAGAACTGAACACTCTCTTGAACAATGTAAAGAATGGGTGCATATCGCTGAAAACCGTCAGTCTCGACAGCCTAAGGTACTTGCCTCGACCTGCCTTTCTTTCTGTTTAAAAGTTGGCAGTGGGTGAAGGCTTTATATTGCGAGTTTCTAATTTAAACAAAATATTATCTCGCTATCTTTCATTTAAAAAGTTGGCAAGGAATAAGGACTACAAGGAAATTGTTGGGACTATGTACACAATTTTGTACATAGACACCAATTACTATGTTTAGCAAAATACTAGGTTTATGTCACTCGTTGTGGCTAAAGTTGATGAACTTAATCCTCCGAGTACTTCATTAATATTCATTGAACTTGGGGACAATGCTAAAGCTGATGAACTTAATCCTCTGCGTCCTTCATTAATATTCACTGAGCTTGGGGACAATGCTCTGTTTTGATGATGAAAATCGAAGGTTTTATTTGCCTTGTTTGCGATGGAATAATTTGTAAGTTGACTTCTTGAGTCATTTTCATAGATTGACAAAAAATCTCTAATTAGCATTAACACTTCCGTTAGCTTTTATTTTAAAATAAAATTTTCTGCAAAATCTGCTTGTGATGAGGGGTATGTCGCGACGCTGTCCGTTTGAACATATTTATCCATGTTGCATTCAGTGGTTTGGCATGATACATGTATTGGACCTTCGGGAAGGACTTCAAGAACTTGGCACTGGGGTGGGGCACGTAAAATTGTAGGACCAACTGAACTAGCCTCCTGGAGCTTGTTTGATTTTTCTGTTGAAACAGAAAGCTGGCTGTGTGGAGGGTCAGGATAAGGAGTAGGAGTAGGACTGCTTAGGTCACTTAGGATGCTAAGAATTCTTTTTCTTTCAACTGGGGTACGAGGCGTTCGAGGGAAGCCAGAACGGGGTACAGAAAGACCCGGAGAAGAAGTAAGGTTTACCTTGGATTTAGTATAGCAGTCAAGGGACATCCAGGAGTTACTCCAATTAGTAATGTCTATCCTGGCACAGTTTTCGGCCCCTGCGTGGAACCAAGAGTCACAATTTGCACATTTAATTGAGTTAGAAGTAACTCGTAATCTGCATTCTGGACAGTATTGTTTTTGTTTTGCCATTTGGACAAAGGTCACAATCACTGTAGCTTTGAACTTAGAGAGGTGTTGACAGGTTGAACTCTGACAAAGAACTGTAATGTGTATTTGATTTCATTTTTTTTAGTTTTACATTTTCAACTTGCAGACGTTTTGTAATTGCTGAGCAACTCCCAGTCCAACCAAGCATCAGGGAGATTTGGCACAAAAAATGATTAGTGGTATCTGTCCTCTTCCTACTGTAGGCCTACTTCTCACTTAGCAGGTAGCACTAATTTGCCTTGCAGCACAAATGATGTGGAGTGCGATTTCCACTCATTGTTAAAGGCCCTTTCTGATTAAACACAAAAAAAAATCCTTCTATAAGGAGGACCATAGGTAGGGCTGCTTAACCCAAATGCCCCTTAGCTTTTTGCTCCCAGTCCACTTCTGTTTGGGTCCAACTTTATTTAATATTTTCATCAACAATGTGCCTTCAATCATAGAGAATAAAATTTGCTTGTATGTGGATGATTCCAAAATAATTGGTCCCATCCATGATCTACAAAGTGCAACAGCCATCCAAGCTGATCCTGATGCATTCTCAAAGTGGGCAAAATCCTGTCAGTTTGAATTAAATATCCAGAAATCCAGAGTCAGTCATTCTGAAGCTAATAACCATTTGTGCCAGTATTTTATGGAACCTAGCAATGGTTCAAAACAGCCACTCATATGCAGTTCTGGAAAAAAAAGATCTGTGAGTCTTGGTTGATGATAAGCTCAAGTTTAACTTTCATGCACAGTCTGTAGTAGCCAGTACCAACCAAACTCTCGGTTGATTGATTTATTAATGACATACAAGTTAGTAAATGACCAGAATGTGATCCCCAGCCTGTTCTAGATGGTCAGTTTTCTAAGCATTAGAGGCCACCCCTTGAAGCTTTACAAAAATGCACTAACACCAGGCTGCAAAACAAATTCTGTTCTAATCACACAGTCAGCCTATGGAACCCCAGAATGTTGTTATGTCTCCCAATGTTCAAAACTTCAAGTCTACAGCTGATAAAGACTGGTGAAAGAAATCTTGGCTCACAGTATGGGATGCACCTAATGAGTTGAGTTATCATCATCATTGACTGGCATTCACAGGACTTGTCCTTATGGCTGGCAAGTATTAATTAAGGTGTTTTAAGGTAAATCAATAAATCCGCAACAGTGTGTATACAGCCTAGGGGTATCCAATTATTATGGAACGTAAGGAACAATTATGTGTTAATAGTTATTATATTTGGGAAGCAAATTAATCAGAACTGTAACAAATTTACCATCAAACGTTCCTCAACTGAAAATTAGAATACTTCAAAATTTTGTGTTTTTAGATGCAGCGAAAAAATATTTTATCTGTCCCCAATGGGTGCCTTGAAATAGAAGAATTATGAAATGAAATAAGTAGGTACAAGAGCATGTCAAGAATTACTGTAAGTGAATTGCTTAGACTTGATTCCTTTTATGTCAAATATTGAAAATATTGCCTTCCTATGATGACCTCAGAAGAGATTGTAGCCATTGTCTTCTAAAGATTTCTCAACCAGAGTAGCACCCTTTTTCAGGCATGGCTTTCTCCCATCCACATCTTCTAATATCAGGATGGGGGGGGGGTAAATTTTTGTAATTCTGTCAGACTTGTGAATTCCCAGGATGCAAGGGATACAGTCATTTTCAGAGCCTTGTTTTTGTTTCATGGGCTGTTTTGTAAGCACCCATACTCTGAATAATAGCAGAGAGGGGACATTAATATTCAGGAGTTTGAGCTTGAGCTTCATAGGGTATGCAGAGCTTTTCTTGACTTTGCTTACTTTAGTAAAAAATACTGCCTTCATAAGCAACCCATGGAGTAATTTTGTGCTCTAGGCTTCTAAGACACTTCAATTCTGCAACTTTCTCTAGCTCATTGGAACCAATAATCAGTGACAGTCTGGTATAGTATTGGTGTTGTTGTGAAAAACTTTTGTATTTTGAATACAGTACTGACTGACAATCCAGCTTGTGCAGCTGAGTTTGAGAGTTCTGTGATGTTTTGTTGTAATTCTTCTTCTAGACAAGAAAGGAGCATGATGTCATTAGCAAAATCACTAGGCCTGTTCTTTTGCTCATCTTTGTACTAAGATCTTACATCTTTTGACAAAGAACACTTAAAAGTGAAATCTTAGCACTAAAATTTTATATCTTATTGCATTCTTTTGCAAATGTCTGTCATCATTCTGCTCTGACCAGCAGTCTAAGAGCAATGATGATTGTATCACCAAAGTTCTCTCCTCATTGTTATATGTGGCAGGAAAATGGTGCCCTTTGCACTTTTTGCTAACATCAGTGAGCTGTAAGAACTTAGAACAAAGATGAACAAAAGACTCTCATTCAACTAAATCCCATCAAAAAAGTGGCATGGCCAAAGTAGGTAGTTGATAATCATGAAGAGCACAAGAGAGAGGATATAGCCTTGTCAGACACCAGAATGAACCTGGAGCCATTCTGTCACATTTTTCTTTTTTTTTGTATCTAATTTCTGTCTCATAAGCTAGGGTAAAATTCTACTTTAGCTACTTTTGGCTATCTTGGAAAGGGGTTAGGTTAGGGAAATGAAACTTTCAGGGATGGATCTACAGGGTAAAGCATGTCCTGGGAAGGTATTTTGAAGTACCTACCTCCACTACTTTGACTCTAGAGGGTCCTGACCTCTGATGACCTTTAGAAGCCTTTGTGTTATGAAAGTAAAACCTTGAAAAATAGATATTCTGCTTAAATGAAGTACATAAAATTGTTTTCAGCTTCAAATTTTGTTCAATCCCAACTTATAAGGTTTTTAAAGATATGCAAATACATTTCCTAAATTAAAAAAAAAATGAAAAAAAAACATTGATATGGCTAAAATTCTATTCCAATAACAGGAATTGCATTTTCAAAACTAAAGCCAGAGAAAAAGAAACTGATAACTGAAATTAAGGTAAAATGTTGTTTTGTCAAAATTTCAAAAGGTTACCTGTCATGTAGGCAAATTTCAGGACTTTCTAGAGGGAAAAGGAGCAGAGTTAGGTGCTTCTAAATACCTTCCCAGGACATACTTTAGCCTTTAGACCCATTCATGAAAGTTTCATTTTCCTAACCCCTTTCCATGATAGCCAAAAGTAGCTAAAGCAGAAATTTATCAAACCTAGGAATTAGACAGCAAATCACTACTTTAACAGTTAAAACATTGTAAAATGTGTAATACCATATAACCCCTAGAAAGTGGAGTTTTACACCACTAAATTTGTCAAATTCTACTTAATAGTATGTAATTAGCTTGAATCTTTCATCCATAAATAATACTGACAATTTCAAATATTCTGATAGATAACAATAGAACCTAGCCTTAAATACACATTTAAGTAATGGAAACATTTCCTGCACAAAGATTGAACCAGATCTACATTTGAAATTCAGGTAAATTTGTTGCAGTTCATATTATTGACTTACAAATGAAGTAAACATACCACTTGATGCCTTTTTTTTATGCTCTTTCCAAATCTAATAATCATTTTTGTTGAAAAATGATACCCCTGCCCTTATATATACCCATTCAGGGTATATATTTGCACATTAGAGGAGGAGGGGGAATTTTAAAATTACCTCTCATTTACATCAGAAATAGGTATATTTTTACCAAATAATATTATTGACTTATGAATAAAGTGAATATACTGCTCAATGCCTTTTTTATGCTCTTTCCAAATATAATAATAATTTTTTTCAGAAATGAATTTTACCCCCACCTCTATATACCAATTTATGGTAAATATTTGCACATTAGGGGGGTGGGAGTAAAGTTTAAACTGACCTTCCATTTACATCAGAAATAAAATTTGCCCCCACCCCCCTAATGTGCAAATATATACCCTGAATTGGAATATATAGGGGTGGGGGTAAAATTCATTTCTGACAAAAATGATTATTATATTTGGAAAGAGCATAGAAAAAGGCATCAAGTGGTAAATTCACTTTATTTGTAAGTAAATATTATGATTTGGTAAAATTTTACCCAGAAATAAAATTAACCCTTCCCCCTAATGTGCAAATAGCCTATATACCCTGAATTGGTATATATAGGGGTGGGGATGAAATTCATTTCCAACAAAAATGATTATTATATTTGGAAAGAGCATAAAAAAGGCATCAAGTGGTATGTTTACTTTTTTTGTAAGTCAATAATAGGCTATGAACTGCAAAAAATTACCAAAATTCAAATGCTGAAAACCAGAAGCTTTCCAAGATTGTAGGTAGCCAATCCCAACCAGTCTAGGTAAATATTTACCAAATCATATTATTGAGTTACAACTAAAGTGAATATAGGCCTACCATTCAATGCCTTTTTTATACTGATTATTTATTTATTAATACCCAGATACAGTAAGCTTTAACAAGCTTGTCGCACAAAACAATTATAAAAAAGTCTATAACAATGTCAATGACATAACAAAAACATACAGTAACTGAATACATTGGAAACAATATTACTGAAACATACAATAACATACCAACTTAACAGAAACATATCTGTTAATAATTGAAACCTACCAAAAAGTAAGCCTACAAAATAACTGTCACAAATCAGCTAATACAAAAGTAAAAGTATTCTCAAAATGGATTGTGATAGGACTGGACCGTGGTACTTGCAACTATTTCTGATGGAAGTGAATTCCAAGTCTTCCACACTTGGCTAGACAAAGAGTTTTGGCCTATTCTTTTCTGTGAACATGGTGGATAAATTTTGTGTTGGTGTTGACAGGTACTACTGTATTCTGTAAAAGTGAAAAAGTGAATTGGGGTGGTATTATCAATATTCCTAACACTGCAAAATGTATTTATTACGTCGGCTCTATCACGTCTAAACTGGAGAGAAGGCAACTGTAGTCTTTGCATTCTCTGGTGGTAAGGTAGATGACTCAGGTATGGTATGAGTTTGGTGGCCCTACGTTGCACTCTCTCTATCTCTCTTATTAAGGGGATACCATACTGATGAGTAATACTCAAGTACTGGACATACAGTGGATACATAAAGTGAAATCAGTGAATGAAGATTAAACTTAGAAAAAGTACGCCTTAGATGTAATAATTGGTAATTTGCCTTATGGATGATGTCTGATACATGTTTATTAAATTTGAGACTTGAATCAAAACAAATCCCAAGGTCACAAACATATTCTACACTTGAAATTAACTTACCAACAACAAAGTAATGGTAATGTTGAGGGAGTCTATACAAATAGTACATAATGTTGCACTTGGTCTCATTAATGATTATTGAGTTCCCATCACACCACTGTTCCGGAGCAACCAAATCCTCATGAAGTAAAGAGATCTCATGATCACTCATGACTGGACTGTAGATTTTCATATCGTCTGCAAACATTTTTTATGGTTGAATTCCTAACAACGCCTGGCAAATCATTGATAAAAAGGCAGAAGAGTACTGGCTCAAGACAACTGCCTTCTGGAACTCAACTTATGACAGACATAGGTAATGACAGAGCATAACCTACTGCAACTTCTTGGTTTCTATTTGTAAGATAATCTGCTATCCATGCTTTAGTTTGTGGGCCTATACCATATAGTTGACATTTGTTTATCAGAAGTGGAATGGAAATTTTCTCGAATGCTTTGGAAAGGTCAATATAAATACAATCAAACAAAATACCCTTATCAGCCATCAATTGAAAATCATGAATCACCTCAAGAAGTTGCATGTTACAAGATTGTTGTTACGGAAACCATGCTGAGCATAATGCCATAAATTATTTTCCTCAAAATGTGCTTGGATTCTACTCACCACAATTTTCTCCATTATACGGGAAAAGATTGATGTATTAGAAATTGGTCTGTAATTATTGAAATGGGAGTTTGAACCCTTCTTGTACAATGGCCTAATGATAGTTCTTTTCCAAGCTGAAGGACATTTACCAGATGAGAGACAAAGATTAAAGAGATATGTGAGTGGTCCAGCAAACTCCATCAATCCATCAATCCATCCAAAATCCATCAATATCTGGTGCCTTTCCTGGATCAAGATTTTGGAGTGTCAGATAAACCTGCTGGACTGTAAACTCTGAATCAACAAACTCTTTTGTTAAATCTGGAGGAATAAACTGAGTGTGTGTCTTGGTGTGTGTTTGAGTAAAAACTGACCCAAATACCTAATTGAAAAGTTGTGATTTTACAAAATTATCATCTATATGTAAAAAAGTTTCAGGATCTATAAAGGAAGTGGATGATGGGGATTGTGAAACTTGATTCCTTCTCACATACTTCCAAAATCTTTTTGGGCAACTTTGGACTGATGCTATAACTTTTGACTCTACCTCTTGACAATTTAAACGAAAGAATTTAGTTGCTCTATTTCTAGCTCTTTTATAATTTAACCAAGAATCTAAGGTTTTAAATCTTAAATGATCATACCACCTATCACCTTTTTCTTTTAGCATTTGTACAATATACCAAGGAAGGATCTGTCTTTTTTTGAAAAACTGTCTACTAGTATATATTGATACATATTGATCCTTACCTTCTATAAGGGCCTGCTTAATAAAATCAAAAGATGCATCAGCAGTAGCATTACATTACTGTAACTCCTCTCGTATAGAAAAAGATGAAATATAATCTGAAAATGCAATGTAATTTCCTCTATCATAATCATATTTGGGAGAATGATTTGGAATATCAGAACAAACTACGACACAATTTAGTGATATCACCAATACCAAGTGATCACTTTTTCCTAGTGGTGGCAAAAACTCAACACTGGCAACATCATTTGGTGATATTGTAATTACAAGGTCTAAAACTGAAAGGGTTGATTTAGCACACAAACAAGTAGGGTTTTGAATGTGCTGATACAAATAATGTTCTTGTAAAGTTTCAAGGAAATGATTTTCAATTGACTCATCGGGAAGTTGTTTTGTATCCAATGTCCAATCAATAGAAGGTAGGTTAAAGTCACCAACTACTAGAAACTTAGAACTAGATAGAAAGAAAGTGGATAAATACTGCAATATTTTTCTATTATTAAATGAAGACAATTCACAAACAGTAGGACTATGATAAATGGCTAAAACTCTAAAAGCAATTGAGGACCCAGGTAATTTCACATCAACTACTAAGGATTCACTTATAATTGAAGAAATTGGGTCATTAACTTCAATATACTTTAATGAGGTATGAACATAGGCTAAATGATAATAATAATCAATAATCATTATGAATATAGGCTAATAGGCCTAATCATTTCTGTTGGGAATGAATTTTAGCCCCCCCCCCCTATAGGCCTATATGTCATATCAGGATATATATTAACACATTTGCGGGTGGAAGTTAGGTTAGGGGGGCTAAAATTCATTTCTGATAGAAATGATTATTATATTCGGAAAAAGCATAAAAAAGGCATCAAATGGTATATTCACTTTAATTGTTACTCAATAATATGATTTGTTAAATATTTACCCCAGTCTATCCCTAGTTATTAACCTAAAAACAATTTAATCAGGATATCTGCCCAAGATTAAGCACTGGCAGTAGCCTACTGGGGGTCTTAGGCCTACCTTAACCTCTTATTTAGACCACTAAATCCTCTTATATTAACTTAGCCCACTGACCAAGTCCAGAAAGTTTCGTTAAGATTAAACAAAATATCTATTATAGTAAACCAAGAGGTTATTGCTCAATATTTTTTCCAAAAATATACAATATTAGATATACACGTCTGCAGTTTTCAAACTCTTTGCTCTCTGTAAATCTGACAGTGTAATCTAAGAAAATAAAATTAGAGCGCTTTTTTAAGCATTAATTTTCAAGTAAGGTAACTGTGCTTTATATTTTCACATTTGCCAATATTGCTTTTAAAGTTACTAAAATCCTTATATGAGAAGTCCCATAGATGGTTTACACTTTTTGAAGGCTATGGTCATTATGCAACTGATTTTGGCAACCTCTAGGGTAATACCACCGTAAGTATATTGATATTAAAATAATTTAGCTAGGAAGGAAGTGAACTTGATGGGTTTTTTATTCTCCACATGTAGGGCTGTTCCTAGAGCTGGCGGACACAAGTCCAGAATGAATTGTGGTGCCCTCTCCCAAATTAAACCAAAAAAGCATCAGCCACAGCCCCCCCTGAGCTACAGCACCCAGGGCAGTTTGTCCTGGTTGTCCCCCTTTAAACTACCCTGTCTAATGAAATTTAATAATTGCTTCCAAGGAAAATTCCAGTATTATAGAGGAAAAGTCTTGATATTATAGACTGCTTGACAAGTTTCAGGTGATCACCTCTAGTTCTTCAGTTGGTACCAACAGTAGGGAATAATGCTGGGAGAGTATTAGCCCTCAATAACTTGTAGGGTAAAATGGTGGTAAAGTTCTACCAAATCATATTATTGACTTACGCATTAAGTGAATATACCACTTGATGCCTTTTTTTATGCTGATTATGAATATGGTAATCATTTCTATTGGAAAAATTCAAACTATCGGAATTTCAGCCCCCCTCCCCTATATATGCCAATTCAGGGTATATATTTCTATAACCTAACCTAACCCTGAATTGGCATATATAGGGGGGTGCTGAAATTCATTTCTGATAGAAATGATTATTATATTCATAATCAGCATAAAAAAGGCATTGAATGGTGTATTCACTTTATTCCTAACTCAATAATATGATTTGGTAGAACTTTACCAAAATGGCATCCCCTCTATTTCTCCTGTAAACCAGTATAGAGAGATTCAGCTTTTATAGTCTTACAGGGTAAGAAAGCTTCTGCATGCCATATATCACTTTAGTGGCATGTCTCTGCATATATTCAAGAACTTTTATATCTTTTTTAAAATATAGAGAGGCAAGAGACATTCCAACTTCAAGTTTAGGATGCACAAGTCCTCTATGTAGAATATGCATGACTTTAGGGGAACAAATGGAAATAGTGTGCTTAATCAGTCCCAAGGTTGGACTAGCCCCAGCAGCAGGCCTCTTAGCATAAATGCTGAATTTTAGTTAATTATCAATAGTGACACCAAGATCCTGCTCATTATTTACAGAAGAGAGTGGGTAGAATGGCAAGGATTCAGTTTGCCAAAGTGAATGATATAGCACTTGGCAACATTGAATTCAAGAAGCCAGGTTTAAGCCCATTGACCCAGCATATTAAGATTATTTTATAGCAGGGCATGATCTTCACAGGACAGAGCTGGTCCAAGAAGCTTCAGGTTGTCTGCATAAAGAGTAGATTTACTGCTGATAATGGAAGGAGCATCATTGATGAATATATTAAATAGTGTAGGACCCAAAACACTTCCCTCAGGAACTCCACTCAAAACATACAGAGGGGAAAAATGAATACAGTTACCAGAGTCATCAAATAACTGAACACATTAAGATTGCAAATAAAGAAAATCATGGATCCAGAGCGGGGATTTCTCTTCAAGCTTGACTGCACAGAATTTAATTGCAAGTTGCTTGTGACACACTTTGTCAAAAGCTTGAGACAAATCAAGCAGAATCATATCAGTAGGCACCCCAATATCAAGCAACTTGGTGATGTGATCATACAATCCAAGGAGATCTGTGTCAAGAGATCTTCCTGAACAAAAGCCATGTTGTGAACTGTGTCAAACATTATTTGCTTCAAGGTGTTTAACAACTGCAGAATTGATTGTTCTTTAAAGAACTTTAACAACTGGTGATGTCTTGCTAATGGGTTGAAGATTTTCAGCAAGGTTCTTTCTACCTTTTTAAATATAGGAAATATATGTGCGGTTTTCCAATTCTGAGGTAGGCTGGAAATACTTAATGATAACTTAAACAGCAGGGAAAGAGGTTGACACAAAACTGTACAACATTCATTTAGGATAAATGGGTAAATACCATCTGGACTGGCAGATTTATTCAGTTTGAGGGATGCAAGTTCTTTTAGAACCAGTGTATTAGTAGGATAATCAGAATACTTCATAATATGCAGAATAATTGTATCTAACACATTTCCTTGCAGTCCCACTATACTTTACCCCCAACCCCTCTTAATGTGCAAATATATAGCCCAAACTGTATATTTCCAATGCATCCTGCCACCCATCACCTGTTTTACCTTAAATGGCATCTTCTAGCAACTAAGGTTAAAGAATAAGGTTGTGTGTTTTGTCACAGTTAATTCAATTTATAGGTACACAGGATGAAACAAGAGAGACACATTGGGATAATAGACAGAAAATATATAATTTTGGATATATATTTGTACATTAGGAGAGTTGAAAGTAAAATATGGTGGGGCTGCATACTCAACAACAGCCCTAACTCAAACAACAAGGAAAATCACAATTTTTAATGCATCATTTTACTCCTTTTTTTTGTTCTGCTTTTTTCTTTGCTGCTTACAGGGCAGAAGCATGATAGAAAGCTACTGATGGCCTTGTTTAAAAGCTATTTTTTTATTTAATTTGTTTTGAAATGATTTGTTGACTTTATGTCATAATCTAATAACTATAGACAAGGTAATAAGTTACATTTTAGTCCCCCACTAATGGCTCAAAATGGAATTTTGAATAAAGTAATATATTCACTTTCAAACTAGCTAAATTAAGTGAAAATGTATATAGCCAAACTTTTGGTTACTATAAGCTGGTTTGAGCCCCTTTAAGTGCTAAAAAATGAATTTGCCTCAGAAGCAATTATCATATTTGGAAAGAACCTTAAGACATCAAGTGATCTACTCCTTTGCTTCATAGCAAAATTATATGAAAAAGTATAAATTCACCCTGTAAATAAGCATAAAACAAGGAATCTATTGGTGATGGGACTACTGCTTTTGTTGCATTAAGATTTTTACTTCTCTAGAGCTGTCTAACTAGAAAGTTCCCTATATTTTTCCTTTGTTTTGTCATTTTTTCTTCTGGATTCAATTTTTTCAATGTTACATGTCAAATGTCTTTGATTTGATGAAAACACAATTGAATGGAGTCTGCTGCAAAATATATGTACATGACATGCTAGGATCACTATTTCTAGGAAAGAATAAACACTATAGTCATAAATTGTACATGGAATAGTGACGGCAATGGCTTATGTTTTTCTCTTCAAAATTTAATACTTACTCGTCAGTTCAGGATAGCTTCCTAGGGATAATTAATCCAGTCAAATATCAAGAGAAGAACCAAAAACCTAGAAAAAACGGAAGGCTTGGTTCAAGCTGAGTTTAGACTTAAGACATTTTCTATTTATCTTTAATCCCTTTGGTTGACTGTTGTTTTCACTTATTGAGAAATAGAGAATCTTTGTACAGGTTTGCTTATAACATTGATTTTTCTCATAGACCTATGTCTTTCATTTAATTTTGAACAGTCATTTGATGAGTGAAATAGATCAATTAAACTACTTGAATAGACCATCTTTTATTTATTAGATAAAACAATGTATTTTAATTTAATTTCATTATTCTAGATCATCTAGGTTTGAGTGCATCTAGACAAGATTTGTCCTTATCACTGGCAAGTGTGATAAGGTAAATTAGCCTACTGGCTATCATAGATTATGACTGCTTAGGAAGTTTGCTATTAAGCTGGGCTATCACAAAGATTGACCTACAAATCTGAAAACATTGCAAGGGCAAGGACATAAAGTTTATATGTTTGAACCAATTCTTTTTGTTTATCTTTTAACAAAACCAGACAGTCTGAGTTGGCATTGACAATTAATTCCAAGTTATAGGTTAGCCTAGTTTCAAAACTTTCATGATCAGGTCAACATTCAAAACTTTTATGGTAGACCATGGTCAAAATGCTGACCATCCCTGTTAGGCAATAGATGCTTATTTACAAGCTGGAAAGCAAAGCTGGCCCAGCTATCCATTGTTTGCAACTAGTGAATAGCTGTCAAACTATTTGCAAAAAGTCAAAAATCAGCTAGACTTAGAAAGCAAATCCAGCTTAATAGTAGATAATGTTTTTGGCTAGTGATTTTTAGTGCTAATATCAAATTATTATGGTCACTACTGTAATTCAAAACTTCCAAATTGTTCCTCATTTTACTGTCAATGACTTCAAGAAATGAATAGTTGGCCTAAATTTGAAAACCCTGCAAAATCATGTCTGAGACCTATTATTAATCCTGGTATTAGGAACTGATTCCTAAATCGATTGTTGAAGCAATTCATCTATTCTGACTCTGGAAGTGTTTTCAATTTTTAACTAATTTGGTTTATAATTTTATTTGTGACTAGCTGGTATGGTTTTCATTAGCTGGTCTTATGAGCCAGCGTTGCTCTCTTTTTTTACAACTAGCACTTATTAGCAGCTCAGACATGGCCTGTAATGGATAGCCCCCAATTATATGGGATTGTTTACAATCTGGAAAGCAAAGCCAGTTTCACTTCCTATTCATATTTAAAGCTATCAAAAAGCTGACATACCAATAAGAGCATTATTTGTAAGCTTGAAAGATTAGTTAGCATTGCCTGTCAGCTTGAGAATAGTCCTTTTAAGTTATCAATTAAAAAAAAACTTTCATAAAAAAAACCTTACATAAAAATAAGTTTTCTAAGAAGAGTAAAGAGCCATATTGAACTCAAGACCAGCAGAAATTAATTCCTATTATAGTTCAAACTCAAAAAGACCAGAAATTACTGTTAAAGAATAAACAAAACCCCAAACAAACAGAAATTAAAATTAACTATCATACCAAACATAAAGATAACCGGTGCAAACATAAATAAATAAATTAAGCTTATATTGCTTCAACATTTTTTATTATTTCCCCCCCAGAACTGTTATATATGCAAGGGTTAAAAATACCATTTTGTTAAAAATAGTTGACACGTTAAGTAATAAAACTCTGGCGTCGACAAAACCACCAAGGGCCCGGGGACAGGAAAGGATTCTCATATAAACTTCAGATTGGGCTCATTTGATTGGAAATTGGAAGTTCTAGTCCAGCTCTTAAGAGTCAAAATTGATTGAAGGGCAAATAACCCCCCCCATGCCCTTTTTCCCCATCCCTTCCTTTGAACTAATTCAGTTTATACCTGAAGGTCCAATGAGAGTTAGAATGTTTTGGTATTAACACACCTATTAGGCATCTGCTCTCCTCCCTAACAAGGAAAGAAACAGAGAGTGTAAGGCAGTGGCAGGTCCAGGTGAGGGGTGAGGGGGGTGCCTCCCACCCCTAACGTAGTCTAAAGCAATGTAATTTACTTAATTAACGCATTAATTAAACTTGCTATTTTTTCAATCCATTCATTGTTGTCAATTGCTGTCCACAAGTTATGGAAGCTGTCTATTGTTCATATATAAGGTTTTTATCAAAGAAGTAATTGCATAGACTGAAAAAAGCCTCATTCGATTTCAATTGAAAGTTCTAGATCCGTTTTTTAAAGTCAAGAATAATTGGAAAGTAAGCAACCCCCCCCCCCCCATGCCATAAAGACTTGAAAATTTTTGCGATCAAAAAATAAAAAAAATATATTAAATAAACTGTTATATAAATAATTTTTTAGAATAAATTTAAACTAATTTTTAAAATTTTGCCCAGGATATAAAAATAACTTTTATATTTAAAAATAAAAACGACCAGAAATTACTATTAAAGAATAAATGAAACCCAAAATATACAGAAATTAAATAAACAATCATAGCAAACAACATACAACAAGTAATAATATAATAAATGAATAAATAGATCATAAAGCAAGTAATGCTTTGATTGAATATGAAAAGCAAGCTGAAAACGAACAAAAATAGTTTGCTATTAAAGTATAAATGAAACTGGTCCATGATTTGGGTGAGCCTCAACTCATAATAGGCAGTTTTGATTAATTGTTCCGTGTTATGTGCATATATTATTCTATATGTTATTTTGAGTTATACTTTTATAGCATTGCGTTCATTTTTAAACCTTGAGATAAAAACTGAAACCTTAGCTTAAAAAGTGGTGGGGGGAAGTCTCCCCCCTCACATGTATAATTGTCTTTTTTCAAAAGACATTCTTTCTTTGGAAGACTTTTCTTTTGAAAATGTCTTTTTTCAAGACACAAAAATAGTTGTCTAAAGGAACCTGAAGCGCTATCTCTTATTTCCATTGATTTTTAATTCCCGTTACTTTCAGAAGTAAAATTTAGAATATTATTGAATGGGTTTAGTCATCCCCTCCCTGAATAATTCACATTTGGAAAACTCACCCACTGGGAAACTCCTCCCCCCTCCAAGAACGTTTTTTCTTTTCCTGCTGGTAATTCCCCTGAGTCAAATTTCACCCAGCAGAAATCTCCCAGCCGTGGAATATGCTCCCCCAAACATATTCCCCTCAGATAATTTCGGATATTCATAAAAATGGAAGCTGAAATTTCTACTCAACTTTTTAGGTCAGAAGCAATGCTATAGCGTTACCTAAGTAAAGAACCATGAGGGTTCAATGAATTAATACTTATTTATTTGTCCAGGGGCACTTTATGTGGAAGAGGTGGTTGCATAAACTTTGAAACGGGGTGCATTGAATTACAAATTAAAAGTTATAGTGCCCTTACACCAGGGGTGGATCCAGGATTTTTTTAGGGGGAGGGGCGCAAAATAGGTTGATCCGATAAACTTGCGTTAGGAGCAAGTTTAATTAACGAAATCTTGCGTTAGTTAAGTAAATTACAATACTTTACACTACGTTAGGCTAGTTGCCCCCCAATCTCTTTTGACTCTTAAAAAGTGAACAAGAATTTTCAATTTCCAATCAAATGAGCCCTCTCTAAAGTTTGTACAAGCATCCCTTCTATAAGAAATAATATGAAGGATCGGAGAATCCTTAAATTACAACCCTTGCCCTGAGGGCTGTGGGGGAGTTGTCATCCTTAAAGACCTAATTTCCTGAACTTAAAACTACGTTTAATAAAATAGCTGTCTCAAAATTTTTATTGGATGTATTTGGGGAAAAGATGGGCATGAGAGGGGGGCTAGTTTCCCTCCAATCACTTTCGACTATTAAAAAGGGCACTAGCCCTTTGAATTTCCAATCGAAAGAGCCTTTTTTAAAGTTTTTACGACACCGCCTTCTATAAAAAAAAACTTATATGCCCCCAGGGTATAACTTAAAACCCTTGCCTTGAGGGTTGTGGGGGAGTGTCCTCCTCAAAAACATATTTTCTATCTGAAAATCAACTACACTGAACAACATGGCTATCCCAAATTTTGATTGGATGTGTTTGGGAGAAGGCTGGGCGTGGGGGGGGGGGCTAGTAGCCCTCCAATCACTTTTGACTATTAAAATGGGCACTAGCCCTTTGAATTTCCAATCGAATGAGCCTTTTTTGAAGTTTCTACGACAACGCCTTCTATAAAAATCTTATATACCCCCAGGGCATAACTTAAATCCTTGCTCTGAGGGTTGTGGGGGAGTGTCCTCCTCAAAAACATATTTTCTATGTGGAAATCAACTACGCTGAACAAAATTGCTATCTCAAAATGTTGATTGGATGTGTTTGGGGAAATGATGGACAGGGGGGGGCTAGTTGCCCTCCAATCAATTTCGACTATTAAAACGGGCACTAGCCCTTTGAATTTCCAATCGAATGAGCCTGTTTTGAAGTTTCTACGACAACGCCTTCTATAAAAACCTTATATGCCCCCAGGGCATAAATTAAAACCCTTGCCCTGAGGGTTGTGGGGGAGTGTCCTCCTAAAAAACATATTTTCTATGTGGAAATCAAGTAAGCTTAACAAAATAGCTCTCTCAAAATTTAGATTGGATGTGTTGGGGGTAATGATTTGGCGTGGGGGGGGGAGCTATTTGCCCTCTAATCATTTGCGACTTTTAAAAAAGGCACAGAACTCTCGATTTCCAATTGAATGAGCCCCCTTCGAAGTTTCTACGACAAGCCCTTCCGTATGAAGTGCCTCTGGGAAAAAAAAATAATAAATAAATAATAAAACATTGGAGCTGTATGGCCTTTACTATAGGCAACGCTACAGCGTTGCCTCTGATTAGTTTTAAAGTAATACTAAGCGTAAGTTAAGTAGCGAGCAAAAGAAAAATAAAGACAACAAAGAAAAGCAAAAGAAGCAAGAAAAAAGTGTAAAAAAAAAAAATTATTAATTTCTAAGCTAAAGTGTGCCTAGCCCACCAAAAAAGATTCAACACAGAAATGAAAATACATGAATAGGCCAGCTCTTTTCACAATTTCTCAAACGCCTTTGCAATTAACATTCAACTTTATGAAGAATCACAATATACTGCGGTGTAAATCCAACAATAAGGAATTTTTCTAGTAGGCCTAAACCTTTGGTTCCCACATACTTCAGTTTACAGAAAAACACAGCTTTAACTGGGATAGCCTAGAGGATACATTTATCTAGCAGGATGATAGCTTCATTTCACTTTTTTTCTGAACTTTCGTATTGGCTATAACTAACCAACAGAATAATCATGAAAACCTGAATACTAATCAATGCTGTGAATCAATATCAATTCCATATTCAATACTCTTTTCAAATATTAGGTAGTTGACCTTTTTGTCAGTTTGTTGCCAGTTTATCAGGCTCTATCTTATTAGTATTTTATCTGCATGTTACTGCTACTATTTCTACTACTATTACTGCAACTGCTATTGCTGAAACGACTGTTACCACTTCTACTAAGACTAGGGTTATTAAGGTGAAACTTTCAAGGTATTTTGAAAAGGGTGTTGAAATAAATCAAAACACACTTCATGCATAAGATTTCAAAAGGGCAGATCAGCAATATCTCAAGAACAGCTTAGGGTATTGAGTTGAAACATCCAGGGTGTGATGAAGGGGATGTTGAACTAAATCAAAATAAACTATTCGCATGCAGGTTATCAATTCAATTCACATATTTAGTACTATAAACTCAAATACAACAATATAGAACAAAAAATGAAAGAGTAAAACCAAAAATAAAACAAATATATCAGATTTTGCAGCCCTGGAAGCTTAGCCTGTAGTGGCCCAATCAATACAGCAGTAGTTACAAATGCAGGAAAGACACATAATGTAAAATAGAGTGTATGATGTAAAATACATCAATAATCAAATATGATGTAAAACACATCAATACATAACAAAAAGTGGCAAAAAAAATTACAGACAAAAAAAAATACAGGAAAAGACCAAAATACAGAAATCTCGCTACAGTCTAAATAAAACCCACAAGCAGAACTAAACAATTTCAGAAAAGACCTCTCGCACAAAATATCAGAGGGAAAAGAATTCCATAGCTTAGTACCTAAATAAATTCGGGAATGCTGGTAAAAATAATTTGAAACATTGGAAGTTCAATGAATAGATGGGATATACAAAGAGAAAGGGAAAGATTTGAAGAAGGAGCTTTTTTGAAAAAAATACTATGCAGGCTTGTAGGAAGGTTGGGGGAAGGCCAAACACAGCTTTATTCTGGAGGCGTCTTAAAGGAGTTAGTAGAGAAAAACATGTGACACCCCAGACAGAACAACAATAAGAAAGTTGTGAATTGAAAAACGCATAACACAGTGAGACCATTACCTCAACGGGAAGAAAGAATTGAACTCTGTGGACGACACTTACCTGGCACGAAAGAATACCCTGGAGACAGGAGACTTATAAGAGAGGTTAGTATCTGAAAACACACCCAAAATTTTCATTACCTGATTATTTGGAATAAGGACATTATCAAAATACAAGGAAAATCAACCAGGGAGCAATGACCCGCTGTAAACATTATTGCACATCTTTTAGACACATTAACAACCATTTTGTTTGCAAGGCACCGTGAACGAACTGTATGGATAATGCACTGTGCTGGTAATGGTACACTTACCTCATTTTCAGCATAAACAAAAATATTTGTGTCATCAGCAAAGATCACGAATCGCACTCTCTCTTACATACCAGTTTCTACTAGGTTGCTGATGAGGAAAAGAAAGAGTAGCAGACCCAGAATCGACCCCTGGAGAACTCCTCTTTTTACAGGCAGACCGTGTGACTTGATGCCATCGATTTCTACATATTGAAAACGATCTGAAAAATATGATTCAAACCGCCAGAGCAACAGGCCTCTTATACCATACCTTTCAAATTTCTGCAACAACAACGGATGGTTGACCATGTAAACCATCCGGCATAAGGGCATATCAGCCATATCTTGGAACAGCTTGGAATATTAAGCTAAACTTTCAGGGTCTGTTCAGGGGGTCAGCTAACCAAAAGGCACTATTTGCATGCTCCTCTCTGCTACTGCTAAGTCTAAATGTATAAGGGCGAAACTTTCAGGAAATGATGAGAGAGATGTTGAACTAAGTCAAAACACATTATGTGCATGCCGGTCGTCGTAAAGACATATCAAAAATATCTCAGGAACAGCTTAAGGCATTCAATTGAAATCTCATGGCCAGTTGAGTGAAATGTTGCACTAACCAAAAGTCACCATGTGAATACTACTTCTATTCCTGCTACTACTTCTAAGGCTGAGGGTATTAAGGTGAAATGTTCAGGGAGTATTTAGAGACATGTTGAACTAAATCAAAACATTATTTGCATGCAGGTTATCAAAAGAATGCATCAGCAGTATCTGAGGAACAACTTAGGGTATTTAGCTGAAATTTTTAGGACACGTTGAGAGTGATGTTTAATGAACCATAAGATACTCTTTGTATAACCTATTACTAATACTACCACCGTTACTACTGCTAGTACTCCTGCTGCTACTACAATTATCTTTACAATGGATTCGACTGTAACTACTTTTGACCGTGAATTCTCGTGGCTGCTATTATGAATACTACTGATTCTGCTAGCATTCTTGCTTTTAAATGCAGGTTGTCACAAGAGCATATCAGTCATATATCTCAAGAATGGCTTGGGTATTATGCTGAATTTTCAGGATATGTTACAGGGATGCTGAACTAAACAAAAAACTGTGCATATTATTATTATTACTAGCACTGCTACTACTACTATTACATTTACTACTGATACAGCTGCTTTGCCTGTGACTACAACTGCTTGTGACTACTTGTTACTGCGGTTCTTGTGGCTGCGACTATGAAGACTTGTGACTGCGGAAGCTTTTAATGATACAACATGGTCGAGGTTAGATGTGCAAGAGGAAGAATGAATGTAAGTAAACTGAGCTGATTTCTGTTGAACTTTAAAATCATTCCTAATAGTAAAGAAGCACGGATAGGAGCTGAAGACAACCTGCAATTATAATTACAATTAAAATCACCTACGACCAAACACGGGATTTTCAGTTTAAGGACATCACGAAGACAAGAGCTAAGTTTACTAACTACTAATGCGAAATCTCTCTCCGAATCTTCATCTTTGTGATCTGTGGGTAAACGAACATTTATTATTACACATTCACATACTCGAACAGCTAAAAAAATTTAATTGGGAAAGAAAGCTCTAGAATTGAGATTCGATGCTTCATAAGTAGAAAAACCACTAGAAGCACTGCCTTTAGAAGCAATACGTTTAGCTGGAACCGACAAAGTTCTGAAGGTGGCACTAATGTCAAGTAACCTAAGGCTGTGGATCGTCAGGAAATGTTCCTGCAAACACAGAATATCATGATTATGAAGTATATTTTCAAGAATAGGCCTATTTCTTATAAGACCACCATTAATGTTCCAAGAGAGAAAACGAATATCCATCTATCTACTTAGCTGCCCGTTTATCAGTTTGAGCATTGCCAGGGCATTGATACTGTAACAGGTGTGATTAAACTCTTTACATGTAATGCAAAACAGGTTCCAAACACATGGATTATCCCTGGTGGAAGAGTGCTCCGAGGAACCACAGCAAGAGCACAGTTCTGCGTTCTTACAATCAGCAGCAAAATGTCCTTGTTGATGGCATCTGAAACACCGTCTAGGCATGAATATGAAATTCTGGAAAGTTAACTTCTTATAACCCACCTTCACAGAATTTTTCAGAAAAGAATCGATATCACTCCGTTGTTCAAAATAAATCTTGTAGACGTGTGACTTGCCACTCTACGAAGCTTTGAGAAACTTTGTAATCATTTTCTCTAGATCTTTTTCATTGATTTCTGTCAGTCCGCCTTTTATTACACCCATGAATCCGGGAGATTTTACAGGGGCTGGAAGGTCAGGTCAAGACTTTTTCATCTGGTCAGCAATTGAGGAGGCAGTGGGTTTACTTTTTACGACAATTTTCTATCATGATGCAGAACGTTTCACTTCTGAAATATCATTTGCAACTTCCAGACACATTTTATCAATAAAATCTTTCCTGAAAAGTGGAGATGAAAGATTGAACGGGCAATTTTTTTACCCAACAGCATAGGTAGGTGGATTAGATTGGTCCTTGATGCAAGATCAATGAGTAGAAGAGAGCGAAGGAGAGCTTTCATCTGCAGTGAGATGTTGCTGATTTAACTCTCGAGAATCATCAATCTTCTAGGAAAGCTCATTCACGTGATAGGTTGAAGTTGCAAAATTCGTTTCACCAAGTGTGGAAATTTCACGTCGTAAACTAAGTCCGTATTCTGGGATGTTATAGATTCTTTTCAATACCGTAGATAGCCATTTAAAAATTTAAGGATATTTTTATCGTCTTTTCAACATCTAATTTATAATGTTCGGGCCTCTACGGCCTGATGTAAGACCTCCTTTGCTTTTAGAATGGTTTCATGACTGAAAAAGCTTGTCGACTTAGCAATTATTGTTTCTACTTTGATACCATCGATCGAGAAATAAAATTCAATATTGGATTCAAAATAATATCCGAGTCATCCATTATTTCATAATTGCACTTACGGTAATAATATTCAATAGAAAAAAATCCACTCCAAATCAATGCCAAAAACCGTCGCCAATATAAACTCAATCCAATCAAGCAGGTAGAGACGTCACAGTGGAGTTATAGCTTTGTAGTCCGAGAAATTGTTTTCAAGGTCACTGAATTAATGAGATTTCAAAATCTAAAAAGATAATCTCACACTGAATCTAGGTCAGGAATTGCGATCACTTTCATTCCTTATGAAATATACTTGGGTTGCGCAATAAATTATCCTTTTTGTCACTTCAAATATAATCCGATTACGAATGCTATTTATTTGGTTAGATGTTCACAGCACGGGAGCTGAACAAGAATCTTTAATTTTCTTTGAAAAACTTCTTTTGTAGAAGAACTTTTTTTCAATTAATTTTTTGAAAGTGTTGGAATTGACAAATGTGCTATTGTATTTAGAGTATTTTCTAAAGTATTGGAAAATTGCGCCAAGTCACAAAAACTTAATTGCAAAAAAACACACAAACAAAAAGAAATATTATTTTAACGTATCAGTTAGAAACTAGAAATAGTGGCAAAGCGCGTGTCTGTACTCCTTGTTATAGCTTTATTCCCTGTGCCCATGCGTTGTGATGCTAAGGGTGTTGGATGTTAAGAATAGTGACATTGATTCATGGAATTTTTTTATGGGACAAAATGAGTTTTAAAAGTCTAGGAGGGGGAGATTTTTATATCAATTTATTATAATGAAAATACAAAAAGAGATAATTTTTTCTGGGGATATACTCCAAAAAAGGTATTTTCCAAAATCTAGGGTCGTGGACACAACTTCTCCTGTCCTGCCCCAATTGCCACCACTGGTTAGGATTATTGTTTTTAGGTTTAAACAGCTATTGTAAGGATATGGTAGGTTTGTATACTGTATAAAAGTCTTTTCACCTTTTACCAAATTATGCGAGGAAATTGGGAGTGATCAGAAATACCTCTATCATAGGCAGCGCGCAGCGCTGCCTAAGTAAAGAACGATGTGGCCACAATGTGTTTTTTTTCTTCGACAGGCACTTCGTATCGAAGGAGTTGGCATAGAAACTTCAGAAAGAGCTCATTCAATTGGAAGTTGGAGTGGCTATTGCCCTTTTAATAGTCGAAAGCGATTGGAGGGAAACTAGCCCCCCCCTCCCCCAACGCCCATCAGTCCCCCAAACACATCCAATCGAAATTTTTAGATAGCCATTTTGTTGAGCGTAGTTAATTTCCAGATAGAAAATATCTTTTTTAGGAGGTCACTCTCCCACAACCCTCAGGGCAAGGGTTTTAAGTTATTCCCTGGGGGCATATAAGGTTTTTATCGAAGGCGTTGTCGTAGAAAATTCAAAACAGGCTCATTCGATTGGAAATTCGAAGGGCTAGTACCCTTTTTAATATTTGAAAGTGATTGCAGGGCAACTACCCCCCCCCACGCCTATCATTCCCCCAAACACATCCAATCTAAATTTTGAGATAGCCATTTTGTTCAGCGTAGTTGATTTACAGATATAAAATATGTTTTTGAGAAGGGCACTCCCCCAAATCCCTCAGGGCAAGGGTTTTAAGGTATGCCCTGGGGGCATATAAGATTTTTATTGAAATCTTTGCCATCTTTGGCCATTTTGTTCAGCGTAGTTAATTTCCAGATAGAAAATATCTTTTTTGGAGGACACTCCCCCACAACCCTCAGGGCAAGGGTTTTAAGTTATTCCCTGGGGGCATATAAGGTTTTTATCGAAGGCGTTGTCGTAGAAACTTCAAAACAGGCTCATTCGATTTGAAATTCGAAGGACTAGTACCCTGTTTAATAGTTGAGTGATTAAAGGGCAACTAGCCCCCGCCCCCCCTCACGCCCATCATTCCCCCAAACACATCCAATCAAAAATGTTAAATAGCTATTTTGTTCAGCATATTTGATTTAAAGATAGAAAATATATTTTTGAGGAGGACACTCCCCCACAACCCCCGGGGTACGGGTTTTAATCTTTTCCCTGGGGCTTGTAATGTGTTTTTATAAGGTGTTGTTCTAGAAACGTCAAAAACGGCTCATTTGATTGGAAATTTGAGTGGCTAGTGCCATTTTTGAGAGTTGAAAGTGATTAGAGGCCCACTAGCCCCTCCAATCACGCCCATCATTCCCCCAAACACATCCAATCAAAATTTTGAGATTGTCATTTTGTTCAGCGTAGTTGATTTCCAGGTAAAAAATATGTTTTGAGGAGGACACTCTCCCACTACCCTCAGGGCAGGGGTTTTAAGTTATGCCCTGAGGGCATATAAGAACAATGTTGGCACAATGTACTATGTATTATTTTTCCTTTAGAGAAGGGCACTTCATATAGAGGGGATTGTCGTAGAAACTTGAAAAGGGGCTCATTTGATCGGAAATTGAAAGTTCTAGTGTCATTTTTAATAGACGAAAGTTATTGAAGTGTAACTAGCCCCCTACGCCCATCATTCCCCCTACCACATCCAATCAAAATTTTGAAAGAGCCATTTTGTTCCGCGTAGTTGATTTCCAGATAGAAAATGTCTTTTTGAAGAAGACACTCTCCTAAGACCTTTAGGGCAAGGGTTTTAAGTTATGCCCTGGGAGCATATAAGGTTTTTATAGAAGGCGTTGTCGTAGAAACTTCGAAAAGAGCTCTTGTGATTGGAAATTGGAGTGGCCGGTGCCATTTTTAAGAGTCAAAAGTGATTGAAGGGCAAGAAGCCCCCCTCCCCCCACGCCCTTCCTTCCCCCACACACATCCAACCAAAAATTTAATATAGCCATTTTATTCAGCGTAGTTGATATCCGGATAGAAAATATGTTTTTGAGGAGGACAATCCCCCTCAACCCTCGTGGCAAGGGTTTCAAGTTATGCCCTGAGGGCATATAAGAACAATGTTGGTATAATCTTTATGTATATTTTTTTCTTTAGAGAAGGGCATTTCATATGGAAGGGGTCGTCGTAGAAACTTCAAAAGGGGCTCATTCGATTGGAAATTGAAAGTCCTAGTGCCCTTTTTAATAGTCGAAAGTGATTGGAGGGCAACTAGCCCCCCCGCCCCACGCCCATCCTTCCTCCAAACACATCCAATCAAAATTTTGAGATAGCCATTTTGTTCAGTGTAGTTGATTTCCAGATAGAAAATGTGTTTTTGAGAAGGACACTCCCCGACAGCCCTCAGGGCAAGGGTTTTAATTTATGGCCTGGGGGCATATAAGGTTTTATAGAAGGCGTTGTCATAGAAACTTCAAAACAGGCTAATTCGATTGGAAATTCGAAGGGCTAGTACCCTTTTTAATAGTCGAAAGTGATTGCAGGGCAACAGCCCCCCCCCCCCATGCCCATTAGTCATATAAGGTTTTCAAAGAAGGCGTTGTCGTAGAAAATTCTAAAAAAGTTCATTCGATTGGAAATTCAAAGGGCTAGTGCCCTTTTTAATAGTCGAAAGTGATTGGAGGGCCACTAGCCCCCCCCCCCACACCCATCATTCCCCCAAATACATCCAATCTAAATTTTAAGATAGCCATTTTGTTCAGCGTTTTTAATTTCCACATAGAAAATATAATTGTGAGGAGGATACTCCCCCACAACTCTCAGGGCAAGGATTATAAGTTGTGCCCTGGGGGCATATAAGGATTTTATTGAAATCTTTGTCGTAGAAACTTGAAAAAGGGTTCATTTGATTTGCAATTCAAAGGGCTAATACCCTCTTAAATATTCAAAAGTGATTGGAAGGCAACTAGCCCCCCACGCCTATTATTCCCCCAAACACAGCCAATCAAAATTTCGAGATAGCAATTTTGTTCAGCGTAATTGATTTCCAGATAGAAAATATGTTTTTGAGGACACTCCCCCACTACCCTCAGGGCAAGGGTTATAAGTTATGCCCTGAGGGCATATAAGGTTTTCAAAGAAGGAGTTGTCGTCGAAAATTCTAAAAAAGCTCATTCGATTGGAAATTTAAATGGCTAGTGCCCTTTTTAACAGTCCAAATTGATTGGAGGGCAACTAGCCCCCTCCCCACGCCCATCATTCCCCCGAATACATCCAATCAAAATTTTAAGATAGCCATTTTGTTCAGCGTAGTTGATTTCCAGATAGAAAATATATTTTTGAGGAGGACATTCCCCCACAACCCACAGTGCAAAGATTATAAGCTGTGCCCTGGAGGCATATAAGACTTTTATTGAAATCTTTGTCATAGAAAATTAAACAAGGGCTCATTCGATTTGAAATTCAAAGGGATAGTACCCTTTTTAATAGTCGAAAGAGATTGGAGGGCAACTAACCCCCCTCTCTCGCCCACCTTTTCCCCAAACATGTCCATTAAAATTTTTTAGATAGCCATTTTATTCAGCGTAGTTAATTTCCAGATAGAAAATATGTTTTTGAGGAGGACGCTTCCCCACAACCCTCGGGGCAAGGGTTTTAAGTTATACCCTGAGGGCATAAAAGAACGATGTTGGCACAATGTACTATGTATTATTTTTTCCTTTAGAGAAGGGCACTTCAAAAGGGGCTCATTCGATTGGAAATTGAGAGTTCTATTGCTCTTTTTAATAGTCGAAAGTGATTGGAGGGTAACTAGCCCCCCCCACGCTCGTCATTCCCCCAAACACATCCAATCAAAATTTTGAGATAGCCATTTTGTTCAGCGTAGTTGATTTTCAGATAGAAATTATGTTTTTGAGAAGGGCACTCCCCCAAAACCCTCAGGGCAAGGGTTTTATGTCCTGGGGGCATATAAGGTTTTTATAGAAGGCGTTGTCATAGAAACTTCAAAACAGGCTCTTTCGATTGGAAATTCGAAGTTCTAGTACCCTTTTCAATAGTCGAAAGTGATTGGAGGGCAACTAGCCCCCTCCCCCCCCACGCCCATTATTCCTCCAAACACATCCAATCAAAATTTTGAGATAGCCATTTTGTTAAGCGTATTTGATTTCCTGACATAAAATATGTTTTTGAGGAGGACACTCCCCCACTACCCTCAGGGCAAGGGTTTTAAGTTATGCCCTGGGGGCATACAAGGTTTTCAAAGAAGGCGTTGTCGTAGAAAATTCTAAAAAAGCTCATTCGATTAGAAATTCAAAGGGCTAGTGCCCTTTTTAACAGTCGAAAGTGATTAAAGGGCAACTAGCCCCCCCCCCTCTACACCCATCATTCCCCTGAACACATCCAATCAAAATTTTGAGATAGCCATTTTGTTCAGCGTAGCTTATTTCCAGATAGAAAATATATTTTTGAGGAGGACAATCCCTCGCAACCCCCAGGGAAAGGATTTTAAGTTATGCCCTGGGGGCATATATGGCTTTTATTGAAATCTTTGTCGTAAAAACTTGAAAAAAGGGCACATTCGATTTCAAATTCAAAGGGATAGTGTTCTTTTTAATAGTCGAAAGTGATTTGAGGGTAACTAACCCCCCTCTCACACCCACCTTTTCCCCAAACACATCCAATCCAAATTTTTATATAGCCATTTTACTCAACGTTGTTGAAAGTTTTGGAAATTAGGTCTTTAAGGATGACAGCCCCTCCCTCCACAGCCCTCAGGGCAAGGGTTGTAAGTTATGCCCTGGGGCTTATAAAGTTTTTATTGAAAGCGTGGTCGTAGAAACTTCAAAAGGGCTACTTCAATTGGAAATTGAAAGGGCTAGTGCCTTTTTTAATAGTTGAAAGTGATTGGATAGTTACTAACGCCCCTCTCACGCCCACCATTTTCTAAAACACATCCAATCAAAATTTTGCAGGCCAAACTATAAAGTCTTAAAAAACGAAAAGATTTAAAGTATTATTTTCTTGTTCCCTTAAAAGAATATCTAAATATAAAACGAACAGAAATTAATTTAAAAAACTTTTTCGACAAAATAAGTTTTTCAAAGAAAAGAAAAGAACTTCATCAAAAAAAAAATGAGCAAGAATAAAATCAAATAATCTACCAAGCATGAAACTACCACAAATCAGCATTGATAAATAAATGAAACCCAAATCGAGCAGAAATTACAATAATCAACCGAGTCAAACTCAAAACGAGCTGAAATGAACATAAGTTGGGCGCAAGACCCCTATGTCTTCCCTAGTCCAAAACAAAATTTGCACTTTACTGAAAAAAATACAAATGAATGTGCATTGTCAGTTTAATATACATATACTGATATTTAGTAATCAAAATGTTTATATTATTTGATTTATTAAAGTTACAAAAGTAAAAACATTTATATTTCCACGCCCACGATTTCCCGAAACACATCCAGTCAAAATTTTTTATAGCCATTTTGTTAAGCAAAGTTGATTTCCAGATAGTAAATATGTTTTTGAGGAGGTCACTCCCTCACGACCCTCAAGGCAAGGGTTTTAGATTATGCCCTGGGGACATATAAGGTTTTTATAGAAGGCACTGTCGTAGAAACTTCAAAAAAGGCTTATTCGACTGGAAATTCAAAGGGCTAGTGCCCTTTTTAATAGTCGAAAGTAATTTGAGGGCTACTAATCCTCCTCTCACGCCCACCACATGCCCTTCCCTCAAAGTCTGGGGGAGGATCTTATATGCCCTTGGGGAATATAAGGTTTTTATTGAAATCTTTGTCGTAGAAACTTGAAAAAGGGCTGATTTAATTGGAAATTTGAAGGGCTAGTGCCATTTAATAGTCAAAAGTGATTGGAGGGTAGCCAACCCCCCTCTCACGCCCACCATTCCACCAAAAACATACAATCAAAATTTTCAGATAGCCATTTTGTTCAACGTAGTAGAAAGTTCTGGAAATTAGGTCTTCCAGAACTGACACCCCCCCCAGGTCTTCCAGAGAATGAACCCCCCCCCAGCCCTCAGGGCGAGGGTTGTAGGTGCAAACATAATTTGTACTGTACTGAAAAATATATAAATGTTTTTACTTTTATAACTTAAATAAATCAAACAATATTTACATTATGATTACTAAATATCAGTTTATGTATATTAAAGTGACAATGCATATTCATTTGTATTTTTTCAGTAAAGTGCATATTATATTCTGGCCTTGGGAAGACATAGGGGTTTTGAGCCCAACTTATGTTAATTTCTGCTCGTTTGGGGTTTTACTCGGCTTTTTATTGTAAGTTCTATTCGTTTTGGGTTTCATTTATTCCTTGATGTTGATTTGTGGTAGTTTCACGCTTGGTAGATTATTTGATTTTATTTTTGCTCATTTTTGTTTAATGGAGCTCTTTGGTTTTCTTTGAAAAACTTATTTTGTGGAAAAAGTTCTTTTAATAAATCGTAATTCACAGTGGCTCTTTAAAGAAAGCATTTAAAACGCATATTTGAGCTAAAAGATGAAGCTATGTTGTTTTCTGAATAAATACCCCCCATCTAAAAAAGATCCCATTTTTCTAGTGAAGGATGGATTCCACTTTTTCAAGTAGTTAAAAAGAATAGTTTTTGTGTGTTGTATTCAATAAATCGAATGAATATCTGCATGGCTTTAGTTTAAAAAAAAATTCTAAGGATTAGAACCATGTTTGATTTGCACCCCTACAACCTATGCTGCTATTTATGTTCTAAGATAAATCAACAATTAAAAACAACCATTCCTACTCCAGTTCACAGTTTTAAAATGTTAAATAATGGTACTTCATCTGAGATATTCTGTTAAGAGGACTGTTATTGGAAAGCACAGAGGCAACTACTTCCCTTGAAAGCCCTCATATTTTTGTAATGTTTGAAAGTATATTATACTTCTTTTTTAATTTTTTTCAAGTCTTTGTCCCTCCACAAAATTCTTATTCAGTCGTAAGTTTTGCGCCCTTTTCTTGTGATCCTAGGTACATCTATTTACAATTTACTGTAAGCAGGCCTAAGAAGCGATAAAATTTAGCTAATGATAGAACTTCACCCACCTAATGACATAAGCTGTATTTAGGACAAACTACAAAAAATTTCAAGTTTTAAAATAGATGTATACAGCAAAACCTATATTTGAGTTGATTATTGTTTTCCTCTCTATTTACGCTGTTTGTGTTTAAATGTATTAATCGCTTTGTTTTAAATTGGTTGAACTAATAGATAAATTCAGCGAATTTCTAGCTCGTAATAGCCATTTAGAAATAACCCTCATAGTATTCGTAAATCTAAGCTTATAACTATGGTTGTAGATTAAAGGAAAAAAAGAGGCAAATGACATAAAAATACCGAAATATAATTAATATTTTTACAGTTGTACTCTCTTTTTAGGATCTTGTGTATAGCTACTGTTTAGCTATCATAGTTACTATAACATAGCTCCCACGTGCAATAAGAAGAAGGAACGTTGTTACATAAGCATGACTGTAACTGGAGAATCAGATGATGAATGGGGCTATGACCTCTATCCAGGAAGAAGAGGTGAAACTTACAAGCCTTCACTTTTTCAGAAGCTTTGGTTAGGTGAAGGAAGAGACCTTTTTGATCACATTAGATGTGAATCAAACGTTGTTTCCTGTGTGAAGGATAGTAAGTGATTATTTGTCTTTTTTATTGTTTAATATTGAATCATTTGCTTGAAAAAATGATTATCTTTCTAAAACTGCTACTACTACTAACAACTCACCGCAGCACGTGTAGAAAATAACAAAGGAAATTAATTTTTGGTCTAGATTATATTGTATGAACCCCCTTGTGTGAAACTTTTTCTGAATATTTTTGTGTCTTATTATGGGAGGTCATGCTCATATTGCAAAGAGGAAGACATCACATCAACCTTATGCTGTAGTGATTTGCCGTATTTTGATCTCCTTTTTGCATGGTTAGTTACTTGATATTATTTTGAAATAGAAAATAGATTGCTGAGAAATATGCTTGAAATACAATAGTAAATGTAAAAAAGCTCAATTATACTAAACTACGAGCGTAAAACTAGTATTTGCTGCGTGATATTCGGCAAAATTGTTAGAATTGATAAATATAAAATGCTTCATTTTTCTTTTTCTTTCATTTTTTGTTTTGTTTGAACTTTTGATCTGATTTCTGAGCAACTTGCTCAAGACCTTTTGAAGCTGAAATCTCTCATGGGTGATAGTGGAACAGGTTTTTGTTTTGATTTATAGATATTCTCATGTTTAAATTGAAAACGACATTAGTGTAATTGTAATAATGAAAAAAAATAGGATTTGAAAGAAATGTCAAGCCACCATTTTATTGGCTTACTCTGCAATATCAATAGAAGATCCTACTTTAAGCGGTTTTTAGTGCCACCTGCTCATTGAAACAAGAGAATCAATCTTTGTCAAATTTAAAGAAGTACGTTCTAAGACCACAGTGGTTATTCATGATGTTCGATAAAACGAAGAATACAAAGAGAAACAAAATTTATAAAAACACCTAAGAAAACGAAAACGAGGGTGGCTCTCGGCCAGTGAAAAAAAAAACGAAAAGACAAAGCAGATATTTCGGCAAAGACCTCGCCCAAGTATTCGTCAGCACTAAAAAAGGGGGGATGGAAAAAATCTTTTTTAATAAAGCTCTTCTGAAACACAGAAATAGCTAAAAAAAAATGGGTTATTTCTCTGTTTTGGTTTAATTTACTTCAAAAGCCTAGCTTTTGTTTTATACCTTTTTTCTTTAACATTTTTTGAGCAGTGAAAACAGCTGTTGGAGGTCATTGCTGAAATATCTGCTTTGCTGGTTTTTTTGTTGTTGTTTTTATTTCCACTTGCTGAGAGTCATCCTCGTTTTGGTTTCTTAATAATTTTCGTATTATTTTTCTTTGCTTTTTTGTTGAACGTCAAATTGCCACTATTTGTTGGGAATGGTGCAACACAAAACAACCTCCAAAATATGTTTGAGATATTTACCACAAAATGTATTGTCTTGTATTTTTTCTTTCCTTTTCCCAAAAGAAATATATATGTTTTGTGTCACATTTATGAAGAATTATCTAATCTTTATATTACATGAAACTGAATTTATATTAGTTGAAACTGACTCTTATGATTTGATGAAATAGCTATATTTGATTTGCAACGCCTTTTCCAGTCTTTAAACATCAGTGGAATCCAGATCCCGTGACTATGCAATTATTTTGACCGAAATTCTTGGCCAATTTTTATAATATCAAAGTATAAAACGCTCACTTTTCTACCAAAATCTAACTGTGAACCGTTTGTTCAAAATAAGGCTACAAGCTTCTGACCAGTGAAATCACGATTTTATGTTGTTTATTGTATGTAACATTTTTATGATATAAAGTCTTGTTTTTTTTTGTAAATAAGGGGGCTAAAACCTCTGTAACACAACCCCTGAACATACTGAATATAAATTGTGTAGTTTTTGTCAAGATACACTATTTTTTAAATGTATTTGTCGTCATTTTCTGAAATATCCAAATCACCAGTGTGTGTTCTTTACATTTCTTCTTATGTTTTACCGAACTGTAAGTCGAACTATGTTTGTTGGCCACGAAACATATAATTTTGACTTTTAAATAAATGTAGTTTATAAAGCACGCGCATTGGAGATTTTGGAAATTTACAACTTCCATATAAAAGATATTATGATCAAATTCTAGGGGTGATTTTCAATCACCCAAACTTAGATTTCATTAGTAAGCTGTGTACTGATACCCACCAAAAAAAAGACTACAGAAATTTCAGAGCTGACTTATAAATGCCAAAAAAAAGAATTTTGTATTTTGGTGGTATTTTGCATATAAATAAAAGTGCTGGTAAAGAGAAAAGATACTGGTAACAGGTACTTTACCTAGAGTTACTTGCATAATTTAGAGTCCTTGCCCCGGGGGATGTGTATAACTTCTGCTTCTGGAGGTGTATTTCAGTATGTCATCCTTGTCTTTTGAGAAATGTTTTAATGTAACTATTGAACTTTAGGTCCGCTAGTCAGAACAATGATGGCTGCCCTGAAGAGTTCAGGATGGTAAGTTGTTTTTATAGTATTTATAAGTTTATAAAGGGAGATAGATGTACGTGTATTCTGCCAAGTATAGCGTTTATGGACTGTGTAGTAGGTCTCGGTGCAACAAAGGTTGAGGGAGAGGGCTTTGACCCTTTGACACTACTTGGAGATCTTGCAATAATATGGGATAAAATCTTTGCATGAATCTTAACTTAGCCTTCAGTCAATGGAGAATAAAAAGGTCTATATAGTGTCTGAGTCTACGCTTTTCATACGTATCCCAGTTGCGAAAGGAAGTACGGATGTGGGTCTGTGATCCAATGCAGGGACTAGGCTAAGGTTCTTTTCTCGCCTGCTTCATTACATTGCCAAGAACGTTTAGTTGTTTCTTGACATCTTTAAAGAAACAATTCTTTAAAAAATACCTGTTTTTAGAAGGTGATTGACAAAGTCTGTAAAAAAAAGAATAGTAAATAACTGAAACGAGGAAATATATATGAAAATGATACACAATTCTTTTAGTTTAAGAAACATACGGAACGGGAACGACTTCTTGTATTGATGCCACAATTTTAATGATGGTTGACCTCTGCATGGTTGCCAGCACCAAGGAAAAATAGCTAAAAATGTGAAAAATTATGTTCTTGTTAACTAGAATAGCTAATAAAGTCAAAAAGCAAGAACATTAAATTACTTATTCAAACGCTGTATGAGACTTTGAACAATTCAGCTTAGATATCAAGTGTTTTTACACTTGGACATTTGGTCATCCGATGATCCCTCAGTAACAACATTTTAGTTCAAGCAGCGGTGTTTTTCTTGAAAATGTGAAGCCTTGTCTTGATTGACATTATTCACCTTACTAGCGGCAATTTTTGACAGCCGGCTGTGATTCGCTAGCCAACATGTGATTAGGATATGTGATGTGATTAGATAGCCATTTTGACAGCCGTCAAAAATTTCGTAAGGCTATGATTGGCTGTCCAGTCGTAGCCGGTGCTGCTGCTGGCAGGGTGACTGATGTTAGTCAAGATGAGGCTTAAGAGGAAAAAAAATTGTTTTATCTACGGGAAGTTGCATTAAAATCTACCGGAGGTAGCGTTTTTATTTTTACTTTTTTAGTAAAGATGCAAGAAGGTGCCCCACCAATCGGTACCCCTGCTACAAACGACAAAGGATACTAATAACTGAACATCGAATAATGCAACAAAAAGAAGGCAGAAAAGAAACAGTTCTAAGGAGAAGAAAAAAAATATAAAATTTTGTAGTTTGTGAAGTCTTTGCTATAATTCGGTTGCCTTAGTTACAGACCTCCATGGAAAAAGTCATATGTGTGGCGAAAAATGAACTTTGCTGTTTTTTAATTATGTTTGCTATCAGAACACAAAATCAGAATTGTAATAAGACCATGGTGTTATTTGTGCCAAGGATTGAACATTTTTGCATAAAACTGTCAAGATTAAATACATTTGGGAAAAAGTAGAAAACTTGAAAGAAAAGGGCAACCCCTTGCCTTCAAAGAGACTGTGCTGACCTTGGGTAGTAGAAGACAATAAACTACCCCAAATAATACAAAATAATAATAGCCAGGGAACTTAAAATCGAGTGCTTAATAATGTAACAAAAAGAAAGCAGAAATTAATCAGTACTAATAACAGGAAAAAGCATATACAACTTAAAAAAATTGGTCTTGGGTGGAAATTTGGAATACTTTGGATGCTTCAATTAGCTATTTAATTTAATTTTTTACTTACAGAATTCAAAATCAAATTAGGAATCAGACTAATGGTGCAATTTTTAGCCAAAATTGTGTATTTTAGGGATTTTTGAACTGGGAAAGAGGTGTTACTTGAATTAGTGCTCTCTGAATATTATTTCCCTTCTAAGTTTCATACTTTCAGTATTTTTAACCGCAACTGACAAATTTCAATACATTTTGAAAAATTTAAACGTTATTTTTAATACTGTATTCATTCTATTAAGTATACGAAAACAAAGGAATGAGAGGACATAACAAAGCATATGGATTTGCCCAGAGGCGCCATTTCAGCCAAACCTTAGGGTGGGCAAGCAATCGACATGGGCCCCGAAGCAGGCTTGTATAAAAAAAAATTGCCTCTAGCTTTACCCGAAAAAAAACTGGCTTCCTTGGGATTTACCGTAAAAATTAAGAAAATTGTCTCAATTGCTTTGCCTTTCCTTCTTCCGCTCTTATACCATAGGTTCGGAAAAGGCCAGATATCTGAAGAAATCGTAAACGGTATGTGCGATGTTAAAAAAACAGCCATTTGGGAATCTTCCACTTTTCCGAACTTATAACTTGACGAAAGTCGAACCTCTGTAGAAACTCACGCTTTGACTAAAGTATATTCTGTAGCCGAATTATTCAGCTCGCTCCTTACAGTAAATACTTTAGTCCAAGTTGGAGTCAGGTTCTAGCTGTAACAATACAGAACTTTGCTCAATCACGTATATTAACGAAATCAAAAAATACAACAAAATTTCGAAACAGATCAATGAATACTCAAGGAACAAGGGGAACCGTCGTGGTTTCATCTTTGCAAAGTCGTCAACAAGCTGGTCGAAACCCAAGTTTTTAACTAAATCCTTCTCTGCAAAGATCAAAAGCGGGTGACTAAGACGATCATCCCCTGTGGTCGAGCGCAGATAGTTCTTCACTATTTCCAGCCCAGAAAACAAGCGTTCATTGCTGGCTGTCGTGACAGGAAGTGTGGCAGCAATATGAATAACTTTGATAATTTCTGAATAGGCCACTGGAAGTGTCTCGATATTATTGATGACATCCATGAAGTTTTTCGGCTTTGCCTCCTCCTCGATCAAAAACCGCTTGGCAATACTAGCTTGGGCCTCAAGAAGAATCTGGCCAATGTCCATTTCAAAATAAAGTTCAGAGAATTGCTTGAGGAGCCCTGCATCCATGAACTTGGTAGAGCTGGGGTTCAGAGCTTCGAGTGTACTGAGCACTGGAAGGTTATCTGTAAACCGTCTGTCGGATTCCGCAATCAGACGATCTACAGTCTCCAGGTATTCTCTTTTCAGTTCTTCCGCTAGAGTTGGAGCTCTATTGTTGGATTCGACAAAGTGTTTTCCTAACGTCGAAGTGGTCATGAATTCTTTCAGGTGTTTGATAATTTTTTGGGTTCTTCTAGGTCGTCCCTTCTGACCGGCAGAGGAGGATCTTGTCGCGGTTCCATTCATGTCAGGTACTTCAATTTCAAGGCCCTCAGCAAACACTTTTGCCTTCTCCAAAAGCGATTCAAATGAAGTGTCAGAGCGCAGTTCAGCTATTTCCTTCCTTGTTGCTTGAATCAAGGTGTGGGACCTGGATATTACCAGATCAACTGCCTGAAGCTGCTCATAAAGGGAGTTTGTCGTCCTCAGAATTGCTTCCATATAGAGCAACTGGAATATAACTGTGAAATATTCCCTTTTTCTCTAGAGCCTAGCTGCTTCTGCTCGAGCTTCACTATCAGCTCCTTCGCTGACTACAGACAGTACAGCCAGTACAAATTCATATCGGAGTGTTATATTCGATACTGATCGATGCCAGTGTGACTTTCTTGTCAAAGGACTCCTTTCTAATTCCAGAACTGCCATTTGATTAGCCTTTTGGAACTCGATAAAAAGCTGATGTCTGGTGTTGATGTTGGAAATGAACGTTTACAGATTTTGGAGTAACGAAAAAAATGAGGCAACAGTCCAGCACCTTCAACGCAGTTTGCAATGACCAAATTTAGTCTATGCGCATGGCAATGAATGTATATTGCTTGTGGCGCTTTCGCTCTCAGTCGCGCTTGAACATCAGAGAAGGACCCGCTCATCACGCTTGCTCCGTCGTAGCACTGAGCAACACAATAGTTCCAGTTGAGACCAAGTTTCACCACTGTGTCGTGAAGGAAGCTGGCTAAACTCTCAGCATCCAGGCTTTTCATATGGTAGCATCCTATTGGTCTTTCTCGTACTTTTCCCTCGTCGAAGTACCTCAGAAAAATGGCGAACTGTTCTTTCTTCAAATTATCTTTTGTCTCGTCGACAAGAACAGCAAAGTATTTGGCACGCTTAACTTCTTGCACTATTGTAGACCAAATCCTAGATCCGATAACTGAAATTAGATCGTTCTGGTATTCTTGGGACGTATAATGGCCGTATCGTCTTTGTAGCTTGTTGAAAAGCGTGGGAGAATACTCGGCGAGAAGATTGCAAGTTTCGACGAAATATGCTTTGTTTGCCGAAGATTCAGTCTCATCGTGGCCGCGAAAGGCTGTACCCAGTCGCCCCAGTAGGGCCGTTACTTTCAGTAAAGCCTTTATGTGTTCCCTGTTTTCATTCATCTCCTTGTTCCTGTCCTTTGACAAAACAGATGCGATGGGTTGCATCTCCTTGGCTTGTATAGCTTTGAACTTCGTCCACGAAATTGCACTGTCCCTGTGGCGGTCACTTTTCGCATGCTCTTCTAGAACGCTTGAGATGTCCTTCCATCTTCTAACGCCGCCAAAGTGTCTGCAGCAGAAACAGAAAACCGAATTTTCCTTAACTGAGTACTCAAGCCAAGGATGCTTTCCATAATACAAAATATTAAATGACCGTCTTAGCTTGCCGTTTGCTGAAACCTGTGCAGGGTACCGTAGCAGCTGTGTTTGACATGGATGGTCGTGGGAGGATGAAGAAATATCAGTAGGACCACTTGAACGATGGTGCTCTTCATCTCGAGTCGTATCTCGTCCAGATTGTGCCTCTTGAGCAGTGACAGGCGCAGTGTCTCTTTGAGTAGTCTCGTTTTCTACTAGCTCGGCCTGACCGACCACCACGTCCTTCGAAGGACCCAAAGCGACGGCAATGGATTGTTCGGGTGCTGAGTCAGGCACCTGAAAGATATACTCAAAGGTTAAAAGCCACTCTTGTACTTTGAAGCACTATTGAACTCATTTTCAATATTTAAAAAGTTGCTTTTTTTTAGCATGATAAGTCCAAACTACGTAGCAGTTTCCATTTTAGGCACGGTAGTTCAATAAAAATAGTGCTAGAACTTATCGATGGTATGAAAGTCTATTAAAGTATATTGAACTTCGGAAAAAATCCTAGCAATTTAAGCAAAGCCACAAAGGGTGTTTTTCAGATGATGATACCCGAGTTGATTCTTATCTACCCGTAAAGACAAGAATAGGAACTTTGGGCTTCATGCAATAGCAACCCAAATAGCAAAAAGCCTTTGCAGAAGTCCTTGAATGAATGATTCGGATGTCATGAAAGATCGAAAATAAACTAAAGGCGCGTTCAATTTGGAGTAGTTTCAGTTACGTCCTTCTCCGTTGTAAGCTTATTTGCATTTTTTCTGTGAAGTTCTCCCATTTAGCCTGAAGAACTACTGATAATTTGACCGCCAAACAGGTTCATAATTTTGGACTGAATGGGGAGATGTGAAGCCTGAATACCGAAAATTGATTGCAACTTAATGTGACGAGTCGACATTTTACAATATAGAATTATATAAGCACTGCCAAACTGTGTGGTTCCATCAATAAAAAAAAAGAAAGAAAAGAAAAAAACGACAATCTTTGGCTTATGCCCCTCAACCCATGTAGCATTGTTATCCATAAAATTAACAGCACTGCCAAACTGTGTGGTTCCATCAATAAAAAAAAAGAAAGAAAAGAAAAAAAACGACAATCTTTGGCTTATGCCCCTCAACCCATGTAGCATTGTTATCCATAAAATTAACAGTGCTTTGCAGAAGAAAAAAGAACAAAACAAAACTAACATAGAGGTAATCTTAATCAAACAGTTCGTGGTAACGAACTGCGAAGGAGCGACCCGGCTCAATGGTAACCGAAACTCTAGAAAACGGGTTTTTTGATACCAATAGATACATCAAAAGAATCAGATTTCAATGCTGATTTAAATATATAACTTTCATCAAGTTTAGTGCTACCCATCAAAAGTTACGCGCCTGAGAAAATTTGGTTGATTTTAAAAAAAGGGGGGAAAGACCCCCTACAAGCTATAGAACCTGAGTGAAAATAACATCCTAATATTCACTGTATCAGAAAACCCTATTGCAGAGGTTTCAAGTTCCTATCTACGAAAATATGGAATTTTGCAGTTTTTGCCAGAATAAAGATCACAGATGCGTGTTTATTTGTTTTTTTCCCAGGGGTGATCGTATCGACCCAGTGGTCCTAGAATATCGTGGGAGGGCTTATTCGAACATACATTAAAAGTTTTAGAGCTGTTTTTAAGTGACAAAAAGAAATGATGGGCAACTAGGCCCCTTCCCACGCTCATGTTTTCCCCAAAGTCACCCATAAAAATTTTGAGCTAGCCATTTTGTTCAGCATGGTTGAAAATATTATAACTATGTCTTTTAGGATGACTTAATCCCCCGAAGTCCCCGCGGGGAGGGCTAAAAGTTATGAACTTTACCCAATGTTAACATATAGTATTGGTTATTGGGAAGTATACAGAAGTTTTCAGGAGGGTTTTTTCTGCTAGTTGGGGGGGGGGGCAGGGGTTATGTTGGAGGATCTGTCGATGAAGGAAGTTTTCATGGGGGAAGGGAAATTGCCATGAAGGGGGCGCCGGACTTGCCAGCATAATTTATTGGTTATTGGGAAGTATACACACATTTTCAGGAAGGATTTTTTTCTGGAGGGGGGGGCTGGAGGAGGGAGTCACTCGGGAGAATCTGTCCGTCGAGGATGTTTCTTTGGGGTAAGGGACATTTCTATGAAGGGGACGCCGGATTTCCAAGCATAATATAAAAAACGATCAGAAATTAAATAAAGAAAAGCTAGTTTTTTCAACTGAAAGTAAGAAACAACATTAGAACTGAAAACGAACAGAAATTATAATGTATATGATGGGGTTCTACCTCGAGTCATTACCTCGCTCTTTACGCAAAAGTTTTTTTAGTACTATCAAAATAGCTATCTATTCTAATTAAACGGCCTTTGTGATTCAGGGGTTTGTGAATTAAATTTGCTTTTAACTTTTAACGTAAAGAGCGTGGTATTGACTAAGGGGAGAACCCCCTCATATACGTAATAACATATACGTAATAAAAAAAACAATAAAAAAAACAAGCGATACGGCTCAATAGTAATCGAAACTTTTAAAAACGGAATTTTGATGTTAATAAATGTATCAAAAGAATAGGCTTATAATGTTGATTCTAAATATATAAATTTTATTAAGTCTAGTATTACTCATCAAAGGCTACGAGCCTGAGAAAATTTACCCGATTTTTTAAAGAGGGGGGAAACATCCCCTACAGGTGAAAGAATTTTAATGAAAATCACACCGTCAGATTCAGCGTATCAGAAAACTCTATTGCATAGGTTTCAAGCTCATATCTGCAAAAATCTGCAACTTTGTATTTTTTGCCAGAAGAAAAATATACGAATATAGAAGTTTTAGTTACGTAAGTTAATTTGTAAATTACGTCATAACCAAATTTAGAGACATCCATTTAGCAAAAGAAAAGTAAAATTTTTGTGCATTTTTTTTTACTTATTCAATGACGGTGAGCCAAAATAAAAGCTGCATTAACTAAAAAACGATCAGAAATTAAATAAAAAAAATAAGTTTTTTGAACTGAAAGTGAGGATCACAAAATAATTTTGTACACAAAATAATTTTTATGTCGTATTTACAAATAATTTTAAAATCATGAATTTCTTAAATTCTGGTAAAGATATAACCCCAGTTACTCGCCAAAGAGGGGTTTATCAAATACCATGTGACTGTGGCCATTTTATGTTGGTAGAATCCATCAAAATGTAGAGAAACGCCTGCAACAACACAAAGATGATATAACTAAAGCTTTAAATTCTAATGGTACAAATGTTTCCTTCGATTTGACATGAAGCAGTAACATATATGATAACCCTAGTCATAAAATGCTTTTTCAAGAAACTTACCTTATTAGCAATGATTTACGCATAAAACTGGTTGTTGGTGAGGCAATTGAAATTAAAATCAAAATTAATAGTAATATTTCTTTAAATAGATATTTGGGGGAATATTCACTTAATGCCCTATACACAAATCCAATTAATAATGATTTAACTAATTATATTGAAAAACCAGTAAATAACTCCAGTCAACCTATTACGAATAGACCATCTAGGTTAGCTGCCAAGAAGGCGAGATTAGCTTTAAAATCTTGTCTGTAAGTATTTTAATTCCTTCTGAATGAATTGTCCTCTGTCCACTTCGTTTGGAGTACCACTCCTGGTTGAACTTCCTTGGAGTAATGATATTATGGCTGTTTTAAAACATTTTTTTTAAAAACCTTTTAGTTTTAATGATTGAATTTTAATGTAAGCTTCTTTCATATTATTTTTATTCTCTTATCCTGTTTTGCTGAGGACGACCCATGGATATAGAGCCGAAACAGTCACTTAATGTTACTTTCCACTGTCTTATGTAAAAATTTCCCTGTTGTTTTACTTATTTATTTATGACGGAAAGACAGTGTGGTCTTCGTCGCTAAAAGAGGCTACCTAACTTCTGAATTAGCTTTTTCACAACAGTAAAAAAGAATTAGGTTTTTTTAGCACCATAGGGAGTTCCCAAAGGGACCAAGATGGTCAAATGATAATTCCTTTGAGGTGATTCTCGGCGTTTTCTTAGCAGTTATGCTGGAACATTTTGAGGGACTGTCCTTTCCTGAACTTTAAGAAGAAAATTTACTCCGATTAATAGAAAAAATAAAAAATAGGCTTTCCGATGATATATGTTTCATTAAAACTGAACATCTCTATCTCCGGGACAAACCGCGAGAAGTTACATGGTTTTTCTAAGATTTCCAAGAAAATCGGTGTCGGCTTTTAGTTTTGTGTCGATTATTTGAATCTCTTATCCAAGCTCTACAAGCCAGGGCAAGACTGCCCAATCAATTCTAAATAGTTTGGCCTGACAAACTAAAAAAGTCTATAATGGGCGAGATAGGGTGAACATTTAAGGTACCGCATCCCCTTAACACCATATAAACTACCCCGCGCGGTTCATAATAGTAACTTTGGTCAACCAGATCGCGAAAAAAAAGAAACGACTTAATAAAACACAAATACTGTAGGTTACTTACTTGCCGAGCCGGTTCACTTGGCTTTTGCTTCTTAATCCATCTGTTCAGAGAAACTTGCTTTTCTGCTTCTTTCTCCTTCTACAATGCTGCCAATTTATGCTTTTGAGCTCCTGACAAACTCATGAATTCTCAGTGGCTCTTCAGCTGCTCATATTAGATAGTAAACTGGCGAACTGGGCGAATAATACAAAAGTTATATATGGATGGTTTTACATTTTTAAATAAATTACTTAATTTAAACTGATTTGTATAATTTTCTAAATTTTTTTGTTTCTACTCCCCACAAAGATTCCGCTTCCAACAAAGATGCCGCTTCTAAAGACTATTGTCCCTTTCCATTTATTAAGGAATTATAGGATTACAATTGAACGGAATCAAAACCAAAATACTTGGCCGGCACGAAAACTTAAGCCTCCAAAAATAAGTAGAAAGTAAGTAGATAAGTAGATTTAATATTTGGAAATAGAATAGTCCAAAAATAGGTATTCTACTACCAAAATAAGTAGAAGTGGAAACACTGCTCATGATAGCACATAAGAAAGATGTTGAATCAATAAAATAAGAAACTGATCTGTCACTTCAACCCTTGCACGACCCAGTTGCACTATTAATCTCACTATTATCTAAGTTAATCTACATATAAATGTAGCAGTTTCAAAATTTTGTCTAATTGCTAATTGTAATTTTGTTCCTGTATAATTTGTAAAAATAAAAAGGCCTTTTTGGGAGGAAGCTTGGGCCCCCAGAAAAATTAGAGTGGTCAATGGCCCACCCCTGCCCCCCCCCAAATGGCGCCCCTGGATTTGTCTTTGTTTTGACAATATTTAGAAGTGGACTTATCAGCCTCTTGCCTGAATTTTTCCAAAAATTGACATATGCCCTCGTATTGGATCAACTCTAATTCTGGCTGTAGATTTATTTACAGCATTACATGGATCACCGTTCTATTCAAAGCATTGACCTTAGTTGGAAACATTTAAGACCTGGACTTCAACTTGTTACAGAAAACCATTCAATTAAGGATTATCCTGATTTGATATATTTTATAGGTGTCATTGTGATTAGTTGTCTTTGGGGTACCGCTTCGGAAAATTTCGTTTTTCGAGACTTGTCAACAATTTACTTAAAGAAAGTCATTGCAGTAGTTAAAATTTTAACTATTCGAATGTCTGTTTTTCATCTATTCTCCGTTAGTCACCAACCCTACTTCATCCTAATATCCTTACTTGTTTAAACCAATCTAGCGATTATACGAAACTTTAGTATATATTAAATAAACCGTTTAATTCCTATAATCTTTTTTGGTTTTATTTTAGTTATTCTGTTTGCTTCTCGACTTGTATAGTCTTTTATCTTAACATCCACCACCACTAAACACATCAGGCCAACAGAAGACTGAATATATTTAGGGTTAATACTGTTTACCTCCTCCGTTTTTATAGTGTTTTAGGTTAATTTCCACCAACATTAAACATCATACACTAAACAGACTGACATAACACTAAATATGTTTAGTGTCAAATGTTTTTTTTTCTTGTCTTTTTCGGAAAGTATTTTGATTTAACTTCCACTAAATATGTTTAGTTGGCTTATACTAAATAAAACAAAACTCTAAGCATTTTTGATGGTGGTGTTGTTTACTACTACTACTACTAACAACTCAACGCAGCACCAAGCCGCCTGAGGCTAACACAGCTACGCACGCTCCTCCTCCATCCCAATTTATTCAAAGTCTCCCTTTTTACACCCTCCCACGAAGTTCCCATTTCCTTTAAATCTTTCTTTATGACTTCCTCCCACTCCAGACGAGGACGACCTGCTTTCCGTTTAGCCCTAGACGGTTGGCCGAAAATAATAATGTTCGGCAATCTGTCATCATTCATCCGCACAACGTGCCCTAGCCACCTCAACCTTTCCTTCATTATAGCCCTAGAGAGCGGTATTGAACCACATTGTTCGTACAGCCTACTGTTTGAAATACAGTCAGTCAGCCGCCTACCACCAACATTGTCCAACGACACTAAACACAACAGACCGACACAACACTAAATGGGTCTAGTGTCAACTGTTGTTGGGCGTTTCCTCTTGTAAAGTCCTTTAAATTACCTTCACCAACACTAAACCTTTTATTCTAAGCATGTTTAGTGTTGGTGATGTTTATCTTGTCTATTTTCTTTAGTCTTTTGGTGTGATTTTCACCAACAATAAACAGTTTATCCTAAAGAACAACACTTAGCTTAGCTTTATCCTAAAGAACCAACATGTTTGAATGATAATGTTGTTTACTCTGCCCATTTTGTGTATTCTTTTAGTACAATTTCTACCAATATTAAACTTTATACTCTAAACACAACACACTAACACTAAATATATTTAATATATTTTAGATATGATTAGATAAGATTTATTAACCAACAACAAAAAAACAAAAAACCTCAAATACCCCTCCCCTCTCCCTCAAGGCTCTATGACCTGGATTGTAGGGAGAAAGACAGAAAATAATAATTTTACTATGATATATCTTTTACTGAGTTGCTTTATCTTTTTGGCGTCTAATGCTTTTTGGCTTGGTGATTTTGTAAAATCTTTTGATTTAGGTTCCACCAACACTAAACCTCTTTCACTAAACATTTTTTGTGTTGGTGGTATTTAGCTTGCCCATTTTATATAGTCCTTTAATTTTAATCTCTGCAACTCTCATATATGCTTTGTATTTTGCATATGTTTTTTTTTTTTTTGAATAAGAAATCGAATTGAATTAATTCCACGTTTTAGTGCCATTGATGTGAGAAGACATATTTCCTGTGAACCCTGTGAAAAAATTGTTACCGGAGGATATGATCAACAACACAATCAAGTATGTTTTTTCTGAAATTAAAACGCTGATTAGTATGATCTTTCGACTCTCACTATCAACATCGATGTGACGGTTCCTTTACTGAGTGTAAAGGAAAGTCTTTTTTTTTATACGGAAAAGAAATGTTCTGGATTTCTCACAAAAAGTGACTGAAAACCAAGCCTTTTTGTTTTCCTTTCTTTTTTTGAAATAAAAACAGAAACCAATTCAAGTTTTTAATTCAAAGCGAGAGCTTTTCTCAAGCTTCTTCCCAAACCTTTGAGGGAAGTATTTAAGTATTTTTCTTTTGTACTTCCTCTTCTTTTTTTATATAAAAAGCTTTTCGTGCCCACGAGGAGTTCCCAAGGAAGCATCACTTAATCATATCTTTGCCGCATAATGGTTAAAGCACAATGAAACAGATAAATTATTGTAGAAAACCTTGTGACTCAAAACTTTCTGTTCATTTTACGAGGATTAAAATTTCACATAAAATTTTTGTTGCGTTTTGTAAAGTTTTTTCTGTCCCCCTCCCCGAACAAAATCCTGGATGCGATCTTGCTGCTATATGTAAAAATCTTCAGTGCTAGTGAAAAATATCCTAGGTGGATTGAATAGCCCCAATCCCATTTGTGCTATCTTACAGCCTTTTCAGTAAAGGTGATGATAATTATAGCCAGGAATAGAAGCTACCCTGCTGTTGCTTATTTTTAAAACTGGAAATGTAAATTCTTAATTTATATGTATTATTGTGTTATAGAAATGCATTATTCTTAATAATGAGTTTATTAGTTATTAATTCGTAATTATGAAACAGTAAAGGGTTTGTATCTTTGTTTTGTTAGTATGGCAATCCAAAACCCTTTCAAAACTAAATTAGGAAAAACTGGAAAAAAAAACTATCAAAAAGGTTGGTGGCTGATGTGTTCCTTTTTAAAGTACCAAGGACATCAAAATGAAACATTTTTGGGACCCTCAACCCATCTCTGGTCTATTTTTATCTGAAAACCATGATTTCAATTGTTCTTCTTTCGTTCGTTTCAAAAACTATGAAGTTTTTAGGTCAGTACCGCATTTTTGTCAATGTTGCCACTTTGAACTATGAAAGTAAATAAGTAAAACAAATTTTGTCTGTACCGTAAGCAATGCTAAGTAGACTCAAGCTCGGCTTAAAATTTTACGTTACGTAAGTTTATTTTATATTAAAAAGTTCAAACGTAAGATCAAGAAAATCGAATTTTCGAATAAGCAATTAATAAGTTTTGAAAGTAAATTGATAAACTTTTCCTAGAAAGCCTTTCACTTTCGATCATAGCTTTAATCTCCATCTCCATTCCAAGTTTCTTTTTATGTTTGTATTGTTTGTTTTTATGACTTGGACGATGGTTTTATGGATTTTTGTGTGAGTGTAGTGAGAAAAGACTTTTAAGCGTGAAAGTTTATGCTTAATGTAACGTAACTTAACCACTTAACATAGAAAATGACGTACATAGTATGAAAGGCACTTAAGAAAAATATTAGAATTTATTTGGGAATTGGTTCAAATCGTAAATTAATATGTTCATTTTTGTTTCGTCTTATAGAACGGTACAAGAGAAATCATCGATTTTTGGAAAGTACAGGAAAAATTATCATTTTTATAATAGTAGAAGGGGATTGCCGTGATGTCATAAAAATATAAGCATAGCAAAAAATAAAAATGGGAAATTGTTACCCATTTTTAGCTGAATGTTTGAATTTATTTAGTTGTCAAACAGAAGGGTGGGTTTTGGACTGAAATTGATCGTACAAGAAACAACAATTGTACACCCCAACTGGGGTGTCGTAAATTTATGCTAGGAGGAGGGATAGTATTTTAAAAGAGCCAAAATTCTGAAAAAAGTAAAAAAAGTGAATTATGTCGAAACATCAATTGTAGTGGCATAAATTCACGAAAATTAGGGGGGTGGGGGTCAAAGTATATTTTCCAATATCTAGCAGGGGCGTAATTTGCTAAGAGGCAGGGGGCAACTGCCCCCTCCATATTCAAGTTTGCCCCCCTCAGACCTCAGCCCCTCTCCTCCCAGCTGAAATTTATTTTCTGCAAAAAAATCTTGTCAAAGTTAAGATAAGTTTGCATAGTACAAGTATCCTTAGAAACGGGTCAGTTTCCTTTAGTATATCTTTGCCTTTACGGTAATATATTACTCATTTTTCAATTTTACTGTCATTTTCTCTTGATTTAGGAAAATTTGCTCCAAATTTGCCCTTCCCCCAGGATTTTGCCGAAATTATGCCACTAATATCTAGGGAGGGGAGCAAATTAGTCGTTTTATTTTTTTTCCGATGAAAATAAGAAAAAAAGGCGTTTTCCATTGAAATCACTTCCAAAAGTATTTTCGAAATCGGGGGGGGGGGGGTAAAAATTCAAAGGTGAATGTGTCCCTTTGTCCTCCCCAATGCATTGACATTCCTGGGGTATTGGCACAACTCAACCTCTTTTTTTATTCGTCTTAAATCGGTCCAACTCAATCTCTTCTAGATTGTCATTTGCCAAAAATCTCTAGGTCAAAAGATTCAGTGTAAGGAAATCAAGTACATGGAACAAATCATTACGTTTGACTATTTTTATTTGCCAAGTCTTATCGAGTTGGGTTCTATTGACACTGACTTTTATTACAAATCTTTAATTCTTTTTTTCTTGAAAATACAAGAGAAATTATCGTTTTTATAATATTAGAAAGGGATTGTCAAGATCTGACAAAAATATGTATATAGCAGAAAAACGAAAATTGTGAAATTTATATCCACTTTTTTTTTAACGTTTGGATTTACTTAGGTATCAAACTTAAAGGTTGGTTTCGAAAGGTTGGTTTGAAATTGAAAGTACATTTGTACACCCCGACCGGGATCTCGTGATATATGTTGTGGGAGGGGATAATGTGTCGATGGGGCCAAACTTCCGAAAAAAACAAGTTATGTGATCAAAATTGGAATATATATGGGAATTGCAGTGGCTCAATTCACAAAAATTTAGGGAGGGGGCAAAATTTATTTTTAAAAATCGAGGAGTGGGGGTAAATTTTTATTATTTTTTTTTTCATTTTTCCGATGAGAATACAAAGAAATTGCATTTTTCAATGTAAACACCCCAATCAATGGTATTTTTCCAAATCGAGGGGGAGTTGAAAAATATAGAGGACATATGCCTTTTCATGTCCCCCAGTTGATATCACTAGGGAATTGGCACAAAGCAGTATATTATTTTGTTCTTCTTTTAGATTGTCATTTGCCAAAATTCCGCAAGGTCAAAAGATGCAGTGCAAGGGAGTCTAGTCCATGAAATGATTCATATGTTTGACTATTGCCGTCAAGAATTAGATTTTGCGGATACTAAACACTTGGCCTGCACAGAAATTAGAGCTGCTAATTTGACACATTGTAGTTTCATTAATGCTTTTTTGGGAGGAGCTGCTGCCCCCTGGCGGATTGCCAAGACTCATCAGGTTGGTTACTCTTAATAAAGCTTTATATTATAAATATTTACAAAATCCTACTTTTGCAGTGTACAAAATAAATTATCATTTGCAATACTACAATTATCATTGAAACATTTTTTTCTAACCAATTAACTACCTTTAACGCATTATTATAAGAGGATTGCCAAAATCGAACAAAAGAATATATACATAGCAGGAAATAAAAGTGGAAAATGACATGAAAAAACATCTTTAGAAGCAGAAGAAGAATCCGTAAATTAATAAGGACTGCTCATTGTTCTACTGCACCAGATATGCACTTGAATCACGGTGTACCTTTGCATTATTAGCCAGTTTCAGGGAAATATAGCTCCTAAAATGATACATATTTTAACTATCATTGATTATAAAATATCAAGCATAGCATATTTAATTTATTTACTTTATTAAGTACATTAGCGTATCAATTGCAGAAGACACATTTCCTTTTACTTTATAGTTTATTTTGCCATTTGACAAGAGTAATGCTCAAAAACTGAAAATTTACTACTTTAAAATGCGTAATAATTTTGGTAACCTGATCCAGTCAAATCTTAGCTATTTACACCCTCCAATGAAGTTATTGATACCTTCTTATATCTATACTTTATTTACGAAATATATATATCAAAGTATGAGTACTTTATTTTTATTTATTTTCTTTTGTACTGGCTTATTGAGTGCAAAAGCCACATCTTCTTTTTTAGTCCTCCAAGTTCATTAATGCAAAGGAATACTTGCCCTCCCCCTAACCAAATATCTGGATCTGCGTCTGCGTAGAATTCAATTGTTAATTTTTATTGTAGTCTTTTAATAAGTTGATTATTTAGTATGCTTGTTTTAAACAGAGAAAAGAAAGGAGGGAACAAACAAGAAGGATAAGGATTAGAAATTATCTGAAACTACTATGGACATATTTGTCACAAGGTCATAACCTTTCTTCCAAATAACAATAATTTGTCTCGGACTATGACTTCCAGTGTGGCTACTGTCATTGTGGTTCTGATATAATTTGTTGAATTAGTATGTGGCTGTTATACAGACTTCTGCCGTATGGCCGTTTCGATTTTTTATATTTTCTAACATAGGTTTTAATATTTTTTTCTGTTTGATTTTTTTCTAATTCTAACTTTTTTCTTCATCTTTTATTTCCTATTTATGTCTGAATGCAACATAATACAAAGATATGCGACTTAGAAATAACGTTAAGTTTCTAGAATAATAACAAGTTTGTATAGATGAATGATTTTCATTAAAATGATGAACACCCAACGTTGAGGTCTATTAAGACACATCTTTTACACTTCAGATTGCAGAATAACGAGCTCAAATATGTCAAGAAGCACGCTAAAAGAGGTGAAAAGAAAAGCGAATAATAATAATAAGCGAACTAAGAAATAACCGAAAAGAAATACGGAAAAACTGTTAACATACTTTCAATTGGAATTTCAAAGATATGGTAGAATCATTGAAAGTGAAGTTAAATCGCTAGGTGTAGAGTTCTGGATTTAAAATTTGTCTTCCCAATGAAACTTGGGATTTTACAGAAAGACTACAGCTGTAACTTGCTCAAAAAGGACAAGATATTTACATAAATGGCTTTTGGATCTATCTTTTCGCTGAGCCTGAAATATAGTATTGCTTGAATTTTTTCTTAGAGCATAATCTAAAATAGAAAATTTTGCTATTTTCGCATGTTTTGACGCGCTCTTCGACGAATTTTTCAATCTAACAAACGACAAAGTAAATTTCAAAAATATAGTTTGGTAGGTGGATTACGCTGAATTTCTGCTGTCGATTGATAGCGAAACTGGTGTCTTGTGTTGAAACATTAAACCAAAATATTATCTGTAATAAGATGGAAACTGGGCGAAAAAGTTAAAAAAAAAATCTAGATCTTCTGACTAGCGGCTTTAAATTGACTAGATGGTGCTGGGCGCAAACAAACAAAGATTATTGTGAGATACCAGAAAGGATTGTGAAATTATAAAATGGGAACATTGCGAAATTTGGCGTTTACAAAACATGATTGTTCCGATTTGCCACGTGTCAGATTTCACATTAATCCTTAGAATTGCTAAAACAGGCAGAAACACGCTCTTTGAATCAATTAATTCTGTTAGGTAGATTTTTTCTTCTATCGAAGATGTCTTATTTTGGAATAAGGGGAAATATATTTCCTTGGTTTCAGTCTTATTTGAAGGATAAGTTAATTTCTGTTGATCTACCTTTCCGGTCACCCTCACAAGTGAATTTTGGCGTCCCCCAGGGATCAGTTTTAGGGTCTGTACTATTTTTGATTTATGTAAATGATCTTTATTATGTTGTAAAAAAGCAGAAACTTATTAATTGCTGTAGACTTTGTCATCCTGAGCCTTCCCTTGCCCATAGTGGCAGCTATAGTTCTCCCTCTTCTGATGTCCTTGTTTGTTTTGCTGATGACAAGACACTTGGCACTTCGGGAAGCTGCGAATCAGAGCTTCGATTAAATTTGGAAAATTTGTTTGGGAGGGTAATTTTGTGGCTTGATGCTAATTATCTTACCCAAAATTTTTCCAAGTCCAGTTTTTTGATTTTTTCGCGTGTTTCTCAGGTTTATCCCCAGTTATCAGAAATTCCCCAGCCAAATAGGATGATTCATAGATCTGAAGATTGATATGTTTGTTTTCTGGGCATTCTTGTTGATGAAAACCTATCTTTCAAACGTCACATTGATTTTATTAAAATAAAGATATGCAGGAGTCTCGGTATTTTAAGGAAACTTAGACATACTTTTCCTGGATCAATCTTACGTTTCTTACTGTCCAATAGTGTGGATGTCAACCTTTCCTTCACTGCTGAAACCACTTTCTAAGGATTACAATAAAGCTAGACACATCATTCAGGAAACTAATCGTTCATTAGTTATCCCATTGCATGATCTTGAGTCGCTATACATTCTTTCATGTGCATGCATTACTTTTTCTCAGCTTCATGGTGACCTCCCCCGGCCCCTAAGTATTCCGCTATCTTTTACCTCTAATCATAATAATTATAATCTTTGCAATATGACAAATCATGTTCAAGTTCTATTTACTCCTTGTATAAGGTAAGATTTTAATCCTTTAATGGCGTGTCATATTGTTTGGAATACGTTGCCTGAATCGGTTCGAAGGTGCCACTCATTTGGTTCGTTTAAAAAAAAATGTTAGAAATTCTTTGGCTTTGTAGAAGTTATTTTTATCTGTTTTTTGTATTATTATAATTTTTTATTATTATTATTTTTTTTATTCTATTTAATCTACTTAATTTATTTAGTTTATTTATTCTATTTTTTCCTATAGTTTTATTTTATCTGTATTTTCTTTTCTTTTCCTTTTGCTCTTATGTCTGTGAGTAAGTGATAATTTTAAATTTTATTTTGTTTTTTATCCCTGAGTAAGTAACTCATTTGTCTTCCCCCTTCTTTACAGGCCAATGAGCCTTTGGGGGAATAATAACATGTATCATCGTATGTGTATTTACTGAAGAATAAATCTTATCTTTTCTTTCTAGGCATTACTAAATAATAATGAATTATGTTAGACATTTTATTGCTGAATAAATTCCATAGGAAATGTATTTTAGTTAGCAAAAACTATTGTATGACAATATTGAAAAAAAAGAACCAACTATACGCATCTACTGTCGCTAATAGTTTTTATTAGCATTGGACATATGGGCTTTTACATCTTGTTACGAATCATCTTCGATTAATAACATATCAAAAACTTAAACGGTGAACACAAGCATTAAAATTGTCACCAAGATAGCCTACTGCAGAAATAGCACTTTTGAAGTAGCACTTGGTGATTTGTTTTTTGTAGCTCTTTCTTTTATTTATATAGTATTTACTCTTTATTTATGTATACGATAAATTATTTTCAATTTATTTATAAAATTATTTATTTAATATAATATCTATATTGACTTCATTTATATAATATAGGCTTTATTTATGTAATTTTTGTATAACATATAATATTTACTATGTATTATTTTAATTTTTACAGGCTCGTGTTATCTTAAAACTATTTTAGTGAATAAACTTTTTTTTCTATTTCGAAGCAGTCATAGCCTCAAATAATTACATTTATATCTATATTATAAAATAACTGGAATCATATTATGTTCTGTAATTTCTTGAATGTATTTTCTTGGAATGTATTTATTGATAAATAATACATATTTAAAAACATTATTTTTGAGTAATAAAACTATATTATTCTAATTGTTCTCTAAATGATTATAGTTTAATTGTTAGATTCAACACGGTACAAAAGTCAACAAGGTTTTCAGGATTACTTTTCAGTAAATCCTATTACACTCATTTTATTAGTTAAATAATTAACCGATTATTATTGATTAATTGTTATCTATTGTCATCACTGAATTGTTTTATTAATCATAATAGTATGCTGTAGTTCTTCCAACTTCTTGGGTGTATACTTGGCTGGCTTTATTGACAACATCAACATGCTCAAAATGAAAGGATGTCAAATTTTCGCAATTTCGCAAGTACAAAGAAGTTCTTAAGTATTTTGAGGGAACAGTTTTTAGATCAAGGATTTATATCCTTGGACTAAACAAGTCAATAAATAAAATTTAGAAGAATAAAACTATAACATGTTGCTTAATAATATGCGGGGAGTCCACTGCACTTTAAAAATTTATATTTAATCCCTCTAGAAATAGAAATTGATATTTAATCTCTCTTAATGTCAGGGAATACTTCTGATCTACGCTGCTATTATGAAAGTAAAGAGCGAGATTAAACCTTAAAATTAGCTGAATTTATTCCGTACAGGAGGGGACTGCCCCTTCATCATCCCCAACCCCCACCCTCCCCCGTGATAATAGAAACTTCAGAGGATGCTCATTCGGTCGGAATTTGAGAGTTCTTGTCCCTTTTTTTTTAAGTCAAAAGTGATTGGAGACCAACCAGCCCCTGTCCTAAAACTATCGTTGATATCTGGTCCTTTGATTACTGTTTAGAACATCTGATCGACATTTTGAGGTGCTTATTTTTATACTTTCCCTGTGGCTGCTAATTTTTGCGTGTGGGGGAATTTTCCCTAGGCGGGGGGAGGCCTGCTCCATACTTTGACGGTCTGTGATTTTCTTGACTATGTCATTGAATTATATAAATAACATAAGTATGTAAGTATGTAGTATGTATGACGGGACGAGACCCTTAAGGTCCAAACCGGCGGTGCTGATCTCCGTTTCATGGTCCTTTAGCCAGGAAGTGCAATGGGGGACTGGGGGCCCCAACCCCCTTGCACAAAATAGTACATGGAAAGGCATTATGTGTTCTTACTTGGCTTTAATGTTACAGTCGTATTACAGAAGCAGACACTTGAAAAGGCTAAAGCTTGGTTTGGTCAGTAATCAAAAATTCAAAACACCATCAAAAATCGGCAAATTTAGCCTAAGTTATATTCTTTGTCACAGGGCCGTTCAAAGGGGGTGATCAAGGCAAGCTGCCCCGGGTTCCGTGGCCGGGGAAGGGGTGCCGTGCCTGAGGCTTTTTGGGTTTTTTGGTGCCACCAACACTAGGAACGGCCCTGCTCTGTCACATCCTCCAGGGGGCACAATGTAGACTCATATCTGTGGATTCATATCTGAAAAATGTGGATTCATATCTGAAAATCTAATTCAACTTATCGCAAAAAAAACAGTCCTATGTCTAATAGGTAACAGTCCTATTCTCAGGGACGTCATTTAGGGCGGGGGCTGGCTGATGCTAAAGCCCCACCCTGATTCTAGGAGTGGCTCCAAATCAGGGGCGGATCCAGGATTTTTTTAGGGGGGGCGCAAAATAGGTTGAACCGATAAACTTGCGTTAGGAGAAGTTTAATTAACGCAAACTTGCGTTAATTAAGTAAATTACACGACCTTAGACGACGTTAAGGGGGGACTTGCGTCCTCGCCCCCCCCCCTGGATCCGCCACTGTCCCAACTTAGCTGTCACAATTTCTGTCAATTTGATTTGAACAGTGAAAAAATAAATTGTGTAAAAAAAAGTGTTCTCAATTAAAACAAATCCGTTTCTAATACAGTTCTGCTTCAGAACAATATACAGTGGGCATCATTCCCAAACATATTTGTTTATTATTCGTATTTCGTATATTGCAACACATTTTTATTGCCTTGTTGCTACAGCCATGGAGACCAACTATCATTTCAATCAAGTAGTTGACCTAGGATCCGTAATAAAATAATGCATGTCGGTTAGTTGATTCTGGAGTAATGACCCCCTCTACAAGGCCGTATCCAGGGGGTGAGGGTTAGGCGGTTTGAACCCTCCCCCCCCGCCCCGAATTGTTTGTATGACTCGTAAAAACGTAACAATAATGAATAAATAGATTTTTTTGTTTTTTCAAGTTTTTTTTGTGTAACCCCTCCCTCCCCCCCCCCGAAAAGAAATCCGTCTTTAAAACATCCTCCGAAAAAAAGTCTTGGGTGTATCCCTAACCCTCTATATATACGTATTATGTACTCTATATTTCTTTGAGTCTGTTTGTGAGTCTGTTCTGACTCATTTCTGAGTCGTGGGTGACTCAGGTCTTCTCTGTTCCTGGACTTTGTAAATAAAACACCATTTTTTACAACGGCGGACTTTTTGCGCTCCTAGCAGCCATAGACGTATTATGGTTAATAGAAACCAGACCATATGGAATTTTGCAAGTTATTTGTGCTATTTCTTCATGTTTTTGGAATTGTCTTGAAATTTAGCTCCTTGAAATTTTGAAAAGAATCAAAGTGGGAATTTCTGACCATTAATCTTTTTTAGATTTCAGGAAAGATAAGAAAGACAAGAAAAATATATTATATAACAGGGCAATTCAAAGAATCATTACAAATCTTGAAGGACGGTACTTAATCTCGCACACCGTGGGCTCAGGCCCACGATCTTGCAACCAGACTTCATACATTTGAATTTATATTTATATTCCATCAAGCGGAAAAAAATTTTGTGCCACAAACTTTGTCTGAGCAGCTGCGGGAGGTAGACCTAGTTTTCTTTAGAGCTACTGGTCTTATTGCAGGTACGCGAGATAAAATTATTGACATGCAAACTGACGATGGTTTTGATAAAATCTTTCATAAAGCAAAAGAATTTTCGTGTGAGTGCAGTTTCAGTGAAGAAATTGTTGGATTTCAATGCTATGGTTTATATTTTTGGAAAAATGAGACCTTGTTTGACCATTCCCAGTGTTGCAATAAAATTGTAAATTACTTTCCAACTTAAGTTCTCTCTGTATTCATTAAGCACTTTTAAATTGCTTCTTACTATTATTAGTTGATTTTGGGAGAGACCTGTGCTTACTACTGGGAAGATATATTGATCTCCAACAACTGTGAGCCAGACAGTTTAAGGGCACACAAAGGTTTCTTAGCCCCCCCCCCCTTAGCTCAGAATGAATTGACGCCACTGGTTGAACAAAAGGGCAATCTGAAAATTTTGAATGGATGTCTTCGGAGGAATGGTGGGCGTGAGAGGAGAGGTAGTTACCCTCCAATCACTTTCGACTATTAAAAAAGGCACTAGCCCTCTGAATTTCCAATTGAATGAGCCCCTTTTGAAGTTTTTAAGACAACCCTAGCTATAAAAACCTTATATGCCCCCAGGGCTAAACTTACAACCTTTTCCCTTGGGGCTCTGGGGGTTTTTCATCCTGAAATACATAATTTCCAGAACTTTCAACTACGTTGAACAAAATGGCTATCTCTATAATTTGATTGAATGTGTTTGAGAAAATGGTTGGCGTGAGAGGGGGGTTAATTACTCTTCATTCACTTTCGACTATTAAAAAGGGCAGTAGCCCTTTCAATTTCCAAACAAATGAGCCCTTTTTGAAATTTCTACAAAAACTTTCTATATAAACCTTATACGCCCCCAGGGCATAACTTACAACCCTTGCACTGACGGCTCTGAGGGGATTATCATCCTAAAAGACTAATTTCCAGAACTTTCAACTACGTTGAACAAAATGGATAACTCAAAATTTTGATTGGAAGTGTTTGGGGAAATGGTAGGCGCAAGAGGGGGGTTACTTGCCCTTCAATGACTTTCGACTATTAAAAAGAGCACTAGTCCCTTCAATTTCCAATTGAATGAGCCCTTTTTGAAGTTTCCACAACATCACTTTCTATAAAAACCTTATATGCCCCGAGGGCATAACTTACAATGCTTGCCTTGAGGGCTGTGGGGGATGGGTTGTCATCCTTAAAGACGTAATTTCAAAAACTTCCAACTACGGTGAATGAAATGGCTATCTAAAAATGTTGATTGGATGTGTTTGGGGAAATGATGGGCGTGGTAGGGGTGTTAGTTGCCTTTCAATAACTTTCACCTATTAAAAAGGGCACAAGCCACTCCAATTTCCAATCAAATGAACACTTTTCCAAGTTTCTACAACCAATTCAAAACAAAATACCCTGATATAAAGAGGAAAAAAATAATCAACAATACATTTCGCCAACATCGTTCTTTACTCAGGCAGGGCGATTGCACTTTGACAAGTTGTTTTTTGATTGGATGTGTTTGGAGAAAGGATGGGCGTTGGGGGGGGATTTTCCCTCTGATCACTTTCGACTAATAAAAAGGCACTAGTCCTCTCAATTTCCAATCGAATGAGCCCTTTTTGAAGCTTCTACGACAAAACTTTCTATAAAAACCTTATATGCCCCAAGGGCATAATTTACGACCCTCGAACAAAATGGCTATCTCAAAATTTTCATTGGATGTGTTTGGGGAAAAAGTGGGCATGAGAGGGGGGTTAGTTGCCCTCCAATCCCTTTCGACTATTAAAAAGGGCACTAGCCCTTTGAATTTCCGATCGAATGAGCCCTTTTTCAAGTTTCTACAACAAGGCTTTCTATAAAAATCTTATATGCCCCCAGGGCATAACTTAAAACCCTTGCCTTAAGGGCTTTAGGGGAGTGTCCTCCTCAAAAACATAATTTCTATTTGTAAATCAACTACGCTGAACAAAAAGGCGATCTTAAAATTTTGATTGGATGTGTCTGGGGAAATGGTGGGCGTGGAAGGGGTTTTAGTGGGCTTCCAATCACTTCCGACTATTAAAAAGGGTACAAGCCATTCCAATTTCCAATTGAATGAGTCCTTTTTGAAGTTTCTACGACAACTCCTTCGATACGAAGTGCCCTGGTCTAAAAAAATAATACATTGTGCCAACATCGTTCTTTACTAAGGCAGCACGATTGCGCGGCCTATGATTTCATTTACAAATTTTACAATATACCCATTGCAAGAGACGAGTAAATTGTATATCATGACATCATATACAAGCTGTCATTGTTAAATCTTACACATCAACATGCCAGGTCGGCAGAGTTGTTCGGGCTGTCGGTCCCAAAGTTAAATGCTCTCAAGATTAGGTTAGGTAATTTGTTAAATGCCTAGGTAGGTTAGGTAATTTGGGGCGTGGGGTTGTCACGCTGATCTCCGCACTTGACAAAATATTTATTCATATACACAAAAATAACTAAGTCATTGTTAAATCTTACAAATTCATGTGTTAGGTTGATAGAAAACACAAAAAAATATAAATACGACAAATGGGTCTATGGCCAGTAAATGAAAACGAAGAAAAACAAAATGAATATTTCGCCCGTATCTAACAAGGCGTCTTCAGCGTATTAAAAAAAAAACTAAAACTAAAAAATATAAATAGAACTAAAATATCACCTAAAAATATAAAACACCCTCTGAAAAAAAGTCCTGGATACAGCCCTGACCCGTGTCAAACAAAGCGTCTTCAGCGTATTAAAAAAAAAATAAAACTAAAAAATATACATAAAACTAAAATAGACTCACCTAAAAATTTAAAACACCCTCCAAAAAAAAAGTCCTGGATACAGCCCTGACCCTCTATATATACGTATTATGTACTCTGTATTTCTTTGAGTCTATTTTGAGTCTGCTCTGACTCATTTCTGATTCGTATGTGACTCAGGTCTTCTCTGTTCCTGGACATTCTAAATAAAACACCATTTTTTTACAACGGCGGACTTTTTGCGCTCCTAGCAGTAGACATATTATTGTTAATAGATACCAGACCATGTTGGATTTTGCAAGTTTTTTGTGCTTTTTCTTCTTTGCGTCCAGTCAACACGTTAAATTTGAAATTTGGTTTCATTCAAAATGGTTATTTTATGAATTTTGTTTCTGGAATTTCTTTTAAATTTAGCTCCTTGAATTTTGAAAAGAATCAACGTGGGAATTTCCGACCATTAATTTCTTCTAGATTTCAGGAAAGATAAGAAAGACAAGACAAATATATTATATAAAAGGGCAATTCAAAGAAGCATTACAAACCTTGAAGGACGGTACTTAATCTCGCACACCTAAGATCATAACAAAACGAGAATATGAAAATGGATAGGATTTGTTAATAAGAGAGTTAAAAAGAAATTTTACCAACAATCAAAGACCAAATATTTCGATTTCACAAACATAAGGCTTTATCAACAGGAGGGGGGTTTAGAAACCAACTTATAAAAATGGTGAGAAAAACATAACAAATGAGAGCTATACAAGAAAAACCTGAGCAATGAAAGAAAACTCAGATTTATCAATTGATGTTATTCAAGAAAAATTATGATGGGGGGAGGGGAATTTACTGTTCAACATCCAGAAGAAGGTGAAATTTTTTTTTTTTTTTCTGTGAAAATACCAAGCCAGTGTCATCAGCGGCCACTTTTCAGGTGGGCAAGCCTGCACTATAGAGATTGCACCGCATACCATTTATATTAACTGCCATGATCATTGACTGAGCCTTGTGTTGGGTGATTTCATTCAGAACTTGAGATGAATGGCATCTTTCTTCTCCACTCTTCAAGAGATGTACTGTTTTATTGTGAATTGCAAGACACGCTACCAACTGTTTGTTAATGCTCAAAAAGCCACCGGCATAACTGTTCTTCAGCTGGAAAAATCATTTACTACAGATGGACATACCGAAATTTATTGGTGAGCAAAGTACTGAATAGATACAACTCTATTTCGGCCGTTTTATGAATCACCAGAACATCTAGTGACGGAAAATTGGCAACTCGGGCCCACGAACTTGCAACCAGACTTCATACATTTGAATTTATATTTATACTCATCAAGCGGGAAAAAATTTTGTGCCACGAACTTTGTCTCAGCAGCTGCGGGAGGTAGACCTAGCTTTTTTTAGAGCTACTGGTCTTAATGTAGGTACGCGAGGTAAAATTATAGACATGCAAACTGACGATGGTGTTGATGAAATCTTTCATAGAGCAAAAGAATCTTCTTGTGAGTGCAGTCAAACAGTTCGTGGTAAAAAACTGTAAGTAAGGAGCGACCCGGCTCAATAGTAACCAAAACTCTAAAATCCGGAAAAAGTTACGCTCTTTACGCTATAGTTTTTATTGTTTTAAAAAAGAGAGTTGTGAGAAAGAGCCTAACTTTAGCGTAAAGAGTGAGGTGTTGAGGAGGGGACAGCCCTTTTCATATACGGAATAATTTCTGTTCGTTTTAAGTTTTAATGTCGCTCCTTACTTTCAGTTAAAAAAAACTTTTTTTTTTATTTAAGTTATAAACGTTTTTGAGTTAACACAGCTTTGATTTTGGCTCATTAAGAATAAACGATTAGAGTGCCACTTGTATAATAAGTTTACCTATTTTAGCTAAATGGATTTCTCGAAATTTTGCGCTGACGTAGTTTAAGAATGAACTAACGCAACGAGTGTCTACATTTGTATGTTTTTATTAAGTATACTGGGGAGTTTTCCCTTAGTCAATACCTCGCTCTTTACTCTAAAAAAGTTCGAATTTTGTTCGAATCACAAACCCGTGAATCACCTAGGCCGGTTATCTCAGTGAAGAAATTTTTGGATTACAATGCTATGGTTGAGATTTTTGGAAAAATGAGACTTTGACCTCCCAGTTTAGCAATAAAGTTGTAAATTACTTTCCAACTTAAGTTCTCTCTATATTCATTAAGCACTTTTACATTGCTTCTTATTATTATTAGCCGATTTTGGGAGAGACCCGTTCTAACCGCTGTGAAGAAATATTGGTACTTTCCCATTATGTGGACACCTCTAAAAAGTCAAGTTTGGTTAATGCTAATGCAATAAAACAAAATAGGATGAATATATAATAGTTTATAAACAAATTTGGGCTATATATTTGCACATTCGGGGGGGGGGGGTAAAGCATTGCATATATTAAAAGCGTAACCTAACCTAACCTAGATATGGTACCTTTTTCTCCCCTAAACCCCAGAAAACAACAGTTTAAATATTGTAAATTTAATGAGAAATCGCGTTCTTCGATTAATTTAGATAACAATTACCCACTTTACGAGTCTCCATCACTAGGGCCGTTCTTTTACTCATCTTTGTGCTAAGATCTTACATCAGGGCCGTTCTTTTACTCATCTTTGTGCTAAGATCTTACATCTTTTGACAAAGAACCCTTAACAGTGAAATCTTAGCACTAAGATCTTACATCTTAAGCGTTCTTTTGCAAACGTCTTTCATCATTCTGCTCTGATCAGCGGTCTAAGAACAATAGGCCTGTTTTTTCACTCATCAATGTGCTAAGATCTTACATCTTTTGTCAGAAAACGCTTAAAAGTGAAATTTTTGAACAGATCTTACACCTTTGGTCGTTTTTGTGCAAACGTCTTTCATCATTCTGCTCTGATCAGCGGTCTGAGAACAATGATGAGCAGATCATCAATGTTCTCGCATCATTGTTCTATATGGCAGAACAGTGGCGGTCTTCACAACTTTTTGCTAACATCAGTGAGCTGTAAGATCTTAGAACAAAGATGAGTTAAAAAACGATAATCTTTGCAAAAATATGTAAGATCTTAGTGCTAAAAAACAGGCCTAATGGTGAGTATATCATCAAAGTTCTCTCATCATAGTTCTATATGGCAGAAAGATTGCGTCCTTCACACTGTTTGTTAACATCAGTGAGCTGTAAGATCTTAGAACAAAGATGATTTAAAAGAACGAAAATCTTTGCAGAAAGATGTGAGATCTTAGATGTAAGATCTTGAGGGCTGGGCACACGTAGCTGATTTCGGGAACTGATTTCAGCATCAGTGGACAAACGATAGCGGTAAAAAAAAAAATTGAAAAAAAAAATTATTGCGCGATATTTTCAAAACAAAAAATAATGGACACAAATAGTCAACTGGAGTTCATTAATAATTGCATGATTGATCTCAGCTTAGTTCTTAGTTTAGTTCTCAGCTCAGTAGCGGGGTCTTTCACCACAGACATCTCTGGCTGACTATTTATTTGTATCCTTATTTTTTTATGATGATGATGATGAAAATCAGCGTTGATTTTGTAAATCGGCGCCGAAAACTAGAAAATTTTTCAAGCTCAAATCGACGCCGATTTCTGTTAAAATCGGCTCTGATTTGGAAATCAGCTCCTGAAATCAGCTACGTGTACCTAGCCCTTTAGTGCAAAAGAACAGGTCTACTGCATTTATTCGACTGTCTATAGCCGAGGTTTCCACATAATGGGAAAGTACCGAAATATTGATCTTCAACAACTGTGAGCCAGACAGTTTAGGGGCCCACAGAGGTTGCTTCGCCCCCTCCCCCCTAGCTCAGAATGAAATGACGCCACTGCCTATGCAGGGGCGAATCTCCAGCATTTTTATTGGGGGGGGGGGCAAGAGGGGACCATATCTGGATAGTCTAAGGGCATGGGATGTATAATATTTTTCTCAACATTATTGGGGGCAATTGCCCTCCCTTGCCACCCCCAAACGACGCCACTGGTCCTATGACCGTGTCATTATTATAATTGTTCTACTCTTTGTTGATCAATACCCATTTAGTGACACTATAAGTTATAAGCCGAAATAGCTCAGTTGGGAGAGCATTAGACCGAAAATCTAAAAGTCCCTGGTTCAATCCCAGGTTTCGGCAGGTGATTTTTTTAATAAAATATTATTTAACCTGTAAAACTGATTCAGCATTCCTTTTCTGAAATAAACTATTACAACAAAATGCTAAATTCATTACATTCTTTACATTTCTATTTAATGGGTTTTCATAGCTACGCCCTCTCCTTATGCCTGGATAAAATTCGAAAAGTTTGCAGGATTTTTTGTACTTATTTCTAACCAACAGTTTTTCATAATTCCATTTTAAGCACAAAAATAAAACTTTGGACATAGCCTAGGGCTACACCTAGGCCTTAGGATTCGGCGGGCGAGTTGCAGTTGTACTGAAGCAACTCAGAAAATCCACTAAATTAAAACTTACTGAATGAAATAAAGGAAGAATTTTGTTGTTACTATGTTTAGTTCAAAAAAGAAACTTGCACCAAGATTATCAACTGAAAATAGCTTTAATGTTTTCTAGAGCTTTTGAACGGCCATTAGTTGTACTATAAAGCAGGAGCGTCTGCATACCCCCCCCCCCCCCACTGCCTTCTCCTGAAACGAAATTCTCTGCATATGCTACCTATATAGGTCTAACGGCATCCAAAATACAGAAAAACGAAATTCAGTTTAATACCAAAAACTTCAATATCCATTTACTCCTGCATGGGAGATATCTCAACAATTTGGAAGAAAAACCGAATATAAGAACTCCGAAGCATCTTGAGAACGTTTAATTTCGACCCCCCGATCACGGTCTTATAATCCGTTACGTGCCGTTCTTTTGATTATCCCAGATCGCGCTGGTATAAGTTCAGAGATTTCCTTCATAGACAATTTTCTTCGAAACTCCTATAAAATTTGGCAATAAACTGATAAATGAAATTAAAGAAACGGTTGCACTTGCACCACTTCACTCTTGTCATATACTTTGTTGTCGGACACTCCCTTTCCCCGCTATGTCCTTTAGCTTAACATCAAATACATGGAAAATCTCCAGTCGATATCTAGTAAACGCATGAAATTACTCGGTCCATGCAACCTGCAAAATTTGAGGTTTCGATGTAGAAGCTGAAAATTTGTGTGAAGTAGAAGAATGCCCATCCGGCGCGGAAATTCTTAGGAAGGCCATGGACAATATTATTTTATGGGATTTTATTTTGGATTTTAGAGGCACCTTTGTGTAGTGTTTCTTCTTTTCTTTTCTGGGAAAGTATGAATGGTTTTAGGATGTCATTTTTTTAAATTTTATGTATATTTTTGTGTAACGCGTCTTCTTTTCTTTGCTTTTCTACTATTTACAGCAATCCGATATAAATTCACCAATGCAATTTAAGGACAAGAACTTTATAAGCCTAAACTCCTACAAAATTTTACGATAAGCATTGATGGAATTGAAGAAACGGTACTGCTTATGTAGCTTCCACATTCTTTATGAATTTCTTTTTGGAACATGTGAAATTATTCGATCTACATAACCTTCAAAATGTCAGAATTTGATATGAAAGCTGAAAATTTGTGTAAAGTAAGAAAAATGTAAAGGTTCAAAAAATAAAAAAAGCGATGCTAAACTCAATGTAGCTGCTGAGTTCGTACATTCTCGTCCATTCAAGAGCTTCTCAACTAGTTTTTATGAAATACAAACAATAAAAAGCACAGTGCAATGACGAAATTTGAAAGGCATCAATTTTAGAAAAAAAACTTATTGGGTATTTCTGTATTATATATAATAACTGTCCTCAGCAAAGTCAAAAAGTAGAATAAAGATAAAAATCGACATATAATTAAAAAAAAATGAAAAAAAATAAAACAGTCCTAACATCATTACTTAAAGTACGTTCAACTAAGAATGACAAAAAGGGTGATCCATCCAGTTTTTAATGCGATTCTTGTTTTTTTGGGCTGCTAGCCTTTTAGTCTGATGAGTCACCCCCAACCACGCATTGCACCCCTGGCCAAAGCCTGAAAATCCGGTGATCAGTACCTGAGCTAAGCAGACCATCGGCCAGCATGCGAAAAAGTGTTTTTTTTTGTTTTTTTAAGTAGCTTTTAAGGTCTTTTAGATACAGCATCGCTGTGATTGATTATTGGTTTTGATATATAATATGTTGACTGTTTTTGACCAGATTTGTGTGTGAATTCCAGGAATGTGTGAAGAATCGCGCAGCTGAAAGTGTAGTTGCTGTGCGAAAAATTCCCTTCGAAGAAGCAAGAAAGATTGTTGACTCCGTTTTTGAACCTTGCTATGCTGATCTGGAGCCTCTAGGTAGACGAATGAGAAGAAACTCGGCAGATCCGATTCGTATAGAAAGGGAAAAACATATATTTGGATATACCTCTCAGTAACTGTTGTTTTCTGTTAGAACAAATAACTTTTTAGAATTTTATCTCTTTTCAAGAAATGTTTGAAGTAAGCTTTCTACTCTTAATGCCTTATACTCAATACAATACTAGAGTTGTTTTCTATTTGCGCATTCCTCTCAAATCTTCTGGAAAATCTTTAGATGAAGCAAATTTATCCCGGTCTGGCAACACCGGATTTTATCTTGAAATTAAAAAAAAAAAGTAAGGAGCAAAATTAAAACTTAAAACGAACAGAAATTATTACATATATGATGGGGTTCGCCCCCCTCGTCAATACCTCGCTCTATACGCTAAAGTTCGAATTTTGTTCCAATTCTTCAAGAGTGACCACTGAATCACAAAGGCCATTTAATTAGAATAAACAGCTCTTTTGAAAGTACTAAGAGAACTTTAGCATAAATAGCGAGGTATTGACGAGGTGGTGAACCCCCTCATATACGTAATAATTTCTCTTCGTTTTAAGTTTTAAAATTTCTCCTTACTTTCAGTTGAAAATACTTTTTTTTTATTTAATTTCTGATCGTGCTTTAAATAATGCTGGGAAATCCGACACCCCATTCATGGAAAATTCTCTTCCCTCATGAAAAATTCCTCCAGGGAAAGATCCTCCCACGTAACCCCTGACGCCCCCCCCCCGCCCTAGAGAAAGTCCCCCCGAAAACATCTGTATATTTCTCAATCACCAATACTATATGTAAACGTTGGGCATAATTTATAATTTGCAGCCCTTCCCCTGGGAACAGTAGGGGATTAAGTAATCCTCGAAGACACAATCATTAGATATTTTAACTATTTTTAACAAAATGGTTATCTTAAAATTTTGATCAGGTGGAATTGGGAAAAAGTGAGTGTGGGAGGGGCCTAGTTGCCCTCCAATTTTCTTGGTCCCTTAAAAAGGATACTAGAATGTCTAATTTCCGTTAGAATGAGCCCTCTCGTGACATTCTAGGACCCCTGAATCGATACGATCACCCCTGGGAAAAAAAAACAAATAAACACGCATCCGTGATCTTTCTTCTGGCGAAAAATGCAAAATTCCATCTTTTTGTAGATAGGAGCTTGAGACCTCTACATTTGGGTTCTCTGATACGCTGAATCTGATGATGTGATTTTCATTAATATTCTATGACTTTTAGAGGGTGTTTCCTCCTTTTTTCAAAAATAAGGCAAATTTTCTCATGCTCGTAATTTTTGATGAGTAATACTAAACTTGATGAAACTTATACCTTGATTGAAATCACCGTAAAAATCCGATTCTTTTAATATGCCTGTTGGTATCAAAATTCCGTTTTTTAGAGTTTGGTTACTATTAAGTTGGGTCGCTTCTTACTTACCGTTCGTTACCACTAACTGTTTGATTGTGCAGGCTAAGAGCGGATGTAATAATAATGCTTTATTTATAACCCACTTTTAAACAAAACAAGCGGAGTAAATTACTCTGAAAAGATATAAAAAGGAAATACAAAGACACGTAGACAACTTAAACCTTTATCTCAGACAAAAACACACTGATAATGTTATGGTTTGGGTTTAGGGACACAAAGGCATGTCTTATTAAATTAATACTAAGCAACTCAAATGATTGAATACTGTTGTTAGCACCATACTTCTCAATAATACATGTATTACGATATGAAGCGAGAAGCAAAAATTTGCAATATATAAAAGAAGCAATAAGGATCGGGCGCAAATCTTTCTTGTTCAATAACGAACGCATATCAGTTAAAAACAAGACAGAATGATTACAATATATGGAATACATTATAGCTAAAGCTCGGCGTGAATATTTTCCATGGTTAGGCACAATGTACATGGTTAGGTACATGGTTAAGTGTCAAAAAGGAGAATGTAGAACAAATACTAATTCCTAATCACCGTAAACTCACAACATTACGAATTACTGGGGAACCACAGAACAAATTATGAGCTGATGATTCGGGATTGAAAACTAAATATTCGCATGTATCAATATTCAAAGACAGAGCAACATTCCGAAACATCATAAAAATACGTTGCACAGATAATGCCAAAATAGACTTGGTCCGGCCTAAAATTAGCAGGTCGTCCGCGTACGCAATATAAGACATCAGATAAATTATAAAAATACGAAGACCGGATTCCTGATAACACATTTGAATGTATATTCGACGTAACACCTTTAAATTAGATGTTGTTTTCTTAGACCACACTGCCGTTCCAAGACGAACAAATAAACTTTCAAATGGGGACAAATCCATTTATTTAGACAGTGAAAAAATAGGTACAAAAGTCCAGATATTTCGATCACATAGACAGCGACCGTCTTCAGTAGAAATACTAAAATAATAAAATTGAAACTAGCATATTTATATACAATGACTTTGAATGAACTTTGTCAATGAACTCTGAAAATAATCTAGTGAATAATCCGAAAGTTCATTATTTTGTGAATGAACCGAAAAGTTATTTATTTTGTTGTATATAAATATGCTAGTTTCAATTTCATTATTTTAGTATTTCTACTGAATATGGTCGCTGTATATGTGATCGAAAGATCTGGACTTTTGTATCTGTTTTTTCACTGTCTAAATAAATGGATTTATCCCCATTTGAAAGTTTATTTGTACAATTTGAATGCAAGCATTACATAAATAAGACGATCGCTCTCCACAATGTGGTCATCCAGAATGAAGTAGTATATTACCGATAGAATCTTTTAGGCGATTTAAAAAAAACACGTTTTGAAAAAAACTGCCTAGTGAAAAAAATAGTCATGTAGCATTGATTCAGGAATGGTAACTATTATTTCGGTTTGCTTTAAAAGTAAAAGTTTATTGCTAAAAGAAATTTATGGTGATTTCACAAAAAAAGCCTGAAACCCCTCGAAAATGGCGTCAGATCAAAATGAAAATTGTACCATTGGAATCAGCAAGGTCAAAAACTTTTTAAGGGAAATTACAGGCCCCCTCCTTGAACCACAAGAAAAATCACTTTTTGTATGGGTAGCACTGATCTGTCTGCCGATTTTTTCTTTTTTTTTTTTTTGCAGCGCTAGGGGGTGACCAGAACATTATACAGAGGTTAGTAATAGCTCATTCGAACTAAAATTAAATTTGCTATTGCCCTTTTTAAGTGACCAAAAAGGTTGGAGTGCAACTTGCCCCCTCCCCCAAAGCCATCCAGTTAAAATTTTGTTTTAGTTTTTTTGCTCAACATAGTTACAAGGTCAAATCTTTGGTTTTGGTGATGATATGACCCTCCATAGTCCCTGGCGAAAGGGCTGCACACTGTATCGGTATCGGACGTATTTTTATCACGCGTATCGGTATGAGCGTTTTGTTATTGGGCATATTGGTATCTCAGGTATCTAGACAGATTTTTAATAGCTTATACAAGATATTTCTCATATATATCTAAGTCCAGTTGAGTTAATTTCGTCAAAATCCTGGGGGGGGGGCGAATTTGGAGCCAATGTTCCCAAATCAAGTGAAAATCATAGTGAAAACTGAAAAATGAGCCATATATTACCATAGAGGTAAAGATATACTAGAGAAAACTGACCTGTTTCTCTGGATACTTTAATGATGCAGGCTTATCTTAATTTTGACAAGATTTTTGGCAGAAACTAAATTTCTGCTGGGGGGCAAAATGAGGTCGGGGGGGGGGGGGGAATTGGGTCTGGAGGAGGCAGTTGCCCCTGTCCCACAACAAATTACGCCCCTTTCTACGTCCTTCCTATAAATGCCACCATCAGCAAGTTCCAAATGGCACAACAAAACGGCACTTTTTGTGCCGTGTCTCAAGTGGAAAAGCTGGGACTTGTGGCCTACCAGTGCTTTATAGAGTCGCTCATTTGAAAGCTATATTTTATATCTACGTGGTGTTTATAAATGATATAGCACTAAAAACAACACTTTTGATGTCACTTTTTAAGTAGAAAAGCTTGGAAGTATAAAACGATATCATCATTGTAATAATTATGATCCAAAACCCTTGACCGAAGGTTCACAAGAACACCTCCCGTATGTTCCTTCCTCCTCCAAGCCCCCTTAATAAGCTGCGCAATTAAGGTACATTCACTAATATATCAAATTAGATTATTAGAGGTTTGGTTCTGTAGGTAAAGCGTTTGATTTCGAATTAGAGTGGCTTGCGTTCGACTCCTGCTTGGTTTTTATTTTTCCAATCAGGGTTTTCTCCCTTCTATACGATCGTTTTCTGATAATTTCACTATTTTTGTAAATGTGATGCACTCATTCTTTAACGTATGTCCTAGGAAGGTATTTGGTCAAACATTTTGATTCACAATGTAATAGGGTCTATCCAGTCCATGTTTTGCAACGATATTCTGAGTAGATTAATAAATCCATACCCCAACGAGTGGCATAATTTTGTCAAAATCCTGTGGGGGCGGGGTCAACGTTGAAGGTAATTTTCCCAAATCAAGTGAAAATGACGAGAAAACTGAAAACGAGCCGTGTAGTAATAAAAAGGTAGAGATGTACTAAGGAAAAATACCTGTTTCAGTGGATTCTTGAATTATGCAGGCTTATCTTAGGTTTGACAAAATTTTTGGAGAAACTGAATCTAAGCTGAGAGGGGGGGTAAACTGGGCTCTGGAGGAAAAATTAGGTCTGGAAGGGAAGTTGGGGCTTCCCTGCCAGAGCTCATTTTGCCACTTAGTGGTTGGAGAAGTGTAGGCATGTGGTTCTGGAACCACTCAAAGTTGTATGATAAAAGAAGGGTTACTTATTGTTATACTTACTTATTCAAATTATTTACTTGACAATCTAGTTTTCTGTAATGTTACAAACATAGAGAAATCTCACCAGTTGATTTATTTGCATTAGTTTTATTGACATATCTTTGATAGGCTGTGAAGTAATAATTTTGGTTCGTTTTAAGTTCAACTTCGCTCTTTACTTCCCTCGGAAAAACTTTGTTTTTTTTAATTAATTTGTTTTAAGAATGAGTCAAAATCCGTAATGTCATAGCACCAACTATTAGGGCCGTTTTTTAGCACTAAGATCTCATCTTTCTACAAATATTATCGTCTTTTCAACTCATCTTTGTTCTAAGATCTTACAGCTCTTTCTTTTTGCCATATGGAACAATGATGAGAGAACTTTGATGATATACTCATTATTGTTCTCAAACCGCTGATCAGAGCAGAACGATGAAAGACGTTTGCATAAAAACGACAAAAGATGTAAGATCTTATTTCCATAGAGATATAAAATACAATTAATTTATAAACTCTTTGCTTAGTTCAAAGTTCAAAGATTTCACTTTTAAGCTTTTTCTTACAAAAGATGTAAGATCTTAGCACATTGATGAGTGAAAAAACGGCCCTAGTGTCATCTGAGGGGACATTCGAAAATCACAGAAGAAACGATTTACATCTCAAAATTTTCTGGAGTAGAAGGTTATAAATTATTTTGTTCTTATATTAGTATACAACCTATAGTAGTTGATGATAATATGTTTTTCTGTATTTTAGTTTAAAATGTGTAGAGTTTGGCTCTCCAGAAGGAGACATGCTAAAACAAAATAGAGGCATTTTTAGATTTTCATGTAGGCTACTTTATTTTAATAGTTAAAGTTATGTTTGTGACTCTTCACCACTCTCTCCCCTGGGGTAAAATTCTGCTTTAGCTACTTTTGGCTATCTTGGAAAGGGGTTAGGTTAGGAAAATGAAACTTTCAAGGATGGGTCTACAGGCAAAAATGTCTCCAGGGAAGGTATTTTGAAATACCTACCTCAACTCCTTCTCCTTCTAGAAGGTCCTCAAATTTGTCCACATGACCTATTGCAATTTTGACAAAACAAAATTTTACCTTAATTTGCAATTACAAGTTTCTTTTTCTCTAGCTTTAGTTCTGAAAATGCAACTCCTGTTAGGCTATTTGAGTAGGATTTTAAGCTAGGCTATAGGCCTATTTATGTTTTTTTAAAAATTTTGGAAATGTATTTGAATATATTTAAAACCTTATAAATTGGGATTGAGTAAAGTTGTGAAGCTGAAAACAATTGTATTGTAGGCTACTTAATTTAGGCAGAAGATCTATTTTGCAAGGTTTCAGTTTTATAACACTCATATTTTTAAAGGTCATCAGAGGTCAGGACCCTTTAGAGAGAGAAGGAGTGGAGGTATGTACTTCAAAATACCTTCCCAAGACATACTTTGGCATGTAGACCCATCCCTGGAAGTTTCATTTTCCTAACCTAACCCCTTTCCAAGATAGCCAAAAGTAGCTTAAGTAGAATATTGCCCCCCCCCCTGGTATTGCATAGACCCCTGGGTAATGTACAAATTAATATAAAACAAAATATGTACTTTTACATTTCTAATTTTGGTATAAGCCTAGAATTGGGGATAATTTTTTTTGATTAGGCTAACTCACTAATCAGAAGCTAAGAAATAGACATATATTTAGTATAAAAATTTCAATTCAAAATCCAAATATAGCATTTATTTGGGTAAAATTCTAGTTAAGCTACTTTTTGCTATCTTGGAAAGGGGTTAAGTTATGAAAAGTAAACTTTCAGTAATGAATCCAGGGCAAAAAACATAAGCTACTCCAAGAAGGTATTGTTAAGCTTCCATGTTCACCCTTTTCTGATTTCTAAGTCTTAGAAATTTGCCTACTTGACATGTTTGCCTACTTTGCCTACTATAGGGTAAAAAACCAGTATCCAATTGAGCAAAATTACGTAAAACTAAAACCCTCACATCTTGTTACAAAAGAGGAATTGAGATGAATTGTATATATCAGAGAAAAGCTAAAAATCAAAGCTTTACATCAATGTGGTTATTATTAAAATTGTTGAAGATAAAACACTTGAAATTATAAGTCTATTGACTTACCTACAAGCAGGGCTGTCATGTATGAGAGGGGGGGATGCCCCCCCACCCAGATTTTTGCTCACTCAGTAAAAAAATAAGTCTGTAAAATTGTGGTGCAAAGCACCACAATTTTTCTGACACCTCCAAAATTTGGTAAATTTGCAGGTGGCACAATAATTTAGCTAGGATGAAAGTGAAAATGTCATTTGATGCCTTTTTTATGCTCTTTCATAATACAATAATCACTTCTGTTACAAATTGCACCTCGAGCCCTTAAAGGGGCCCCAAAGGGTTTTATATGAATTACTAAAGAGCATAAAAAAAGTACCAAAAGATGTTTTTACTTTCATCCTAGCTAAATTACATGACACACTGCAAATTTGCCTTGAACTTTACACCCCCACCCCCCATAATGTGCAAATATATACCCTGAATTGTTGATGGCAAAGTTTTAAATTACAAAATAAAGCCCTATTTATTTTACAGCATTTGAAAAACTTGAAATGGTTTGAAATGGTGGTAAAACGGTTTGAATTGAGATGCCTAAAAAATGAGGTCTGAATTGTTATGAATAAGTATTTTTGGAATATATTACTCTTGAATAACTTATTTATAAATTAGTGATATGTTAGTAACTGCTTTTCAATAACCTAACTAGTGTTGGTAACTTCTTTGTGTGGTTACAAAATGAAATACCTTTGGGGCCCCTTTAAGGGCTCAAGATGCAATTTGCAATAGAAGTGATTATTGTATTATGAAAAAGCATAAAAAAAGGCATCAAATGATATTTTCACTTTCATCCTAGCTAAATTGTTATGCCACCTGCAAATTTACCTAAAATTCTTTAACTTGGTTGGCAAATGCAGCAGTTTTACCAACAGTGTTGGCAGTTTTTTTTTTCAAAATTTAGGAGATATATTTGCATATCTTTAAAACCTTATAAATTGGGATTGAGCAAAGTTGTGAAGCTGAAAGACGTTTCCCAAGATTGTGGCCTAGTTAGCCAATCCCAACTGGTCAAACCATCAGCCAATCACAACTATCTAACTCTATATGCATAATGTCTAAGATCAGGAGTCTTCTATCTATGATGGCTGTAGGAGATACCTTTCAATCAGAATATCTGGCCAAGATTGGGCACTGGGGGTCTTATTCTAGGGTAAAAGACCTCTTTTTAGTAAAGACCACTTTTCTTTGGGATTCTAGAAAAATAGAGATAGGCTTTTGGACTGCCCTTATTTTACTACAGCATAACACAATGTGAGTGCAGTAACAAGATCCCTGTCTTTTATGTGCCTTCTTGGTGAAATTTTCACCAGTAATTTGTCATCAAAAATTAAAAATCTGGCCTTTGTTTTGACAACCAATTGAAAAGAAAAAATTATATTTAATATTTGTGATTTATCAAATAAATATCAAGCAATAAAAGTTACATTTTCAAAAATCATAAGATAATTAGCTTTCTGTTAATATGTGAATAAAACTAAAGCACTGAAAGGATATATACATCAAAAAAGGATAATTGGTATTTCCAAAAAGGGTCCTTCTAGGTAAGTCAATAAACTAATAAGTGTTTGATCTTAAATAGGGTAAAATTCTAGTTTGGCTACTTTTTGTTATCTTGTAAAGGGGTTAGGTTATAATGGAACAAATGGTAATTGGTCTGTATGATTCACAAACCTTAGGTTTTTACCTTTCTTTAAGATACAGGTAACAAGACCTTCCAAAAGGGCAGTTGTAACATATTGCTAAGCAATACAAGCCTGAAATAATAGTGCCAAATATTGTATAAGAAGTGATGAAGTGGATCTCACTTAGTGCCCTGTTGGATCCTGGGGCTTTACCAGGTTTTGTTAGACAAATTTGGATTTGAATAGCTGAAGATGTAACAATGATGAACTTCTTCTGTTGGTCAAGTTTCAACATATAGTGGAGGAGAACATGTTTATAAGTAGCTTCAACTGGGGAAGATCATCAGAGAAAAGTGAGGGAAAATGTTTTTTCCATTCAGTAACATCAATTGGGTTAGATTGCAAAGAAACATTTTGTGTCAGCTTTGAAACTCTCTTCCAAAGCTGATGGGGCCATTTCTTATCTTGCATGTTGCTGTTTGAACTTGTCTATTTTTCCAGTGGCAGAGAGCTTTTTGGAACTTGTGGTGGAGCATGGCATCTTACAATTCATTGTCCTCTTGCCAATATGTCTTTGTGTCCCTATTTTGACCCTTGTAATCAATTAATCATACTATGTAGCAAGTTTCAGTTAATCATATAATCACATTTTTTCAAATTTTCATCCATGTTTCTAAATAATTTTTTTATAGTATAATTGCATTTGATTTTATCTGGAACACTGCTATCAGATTTGAAAAAATTATGTTATTTGACCAACAGATTCGCAATGTATATTTACAAATATTTTAGAAATGGTGTACTTTGTGGGTCTGCAATTTTTTTTTGTAGAAATCAGGAACTTTTTGTGCAAAGCCTATGGCTATTTTCAGCTGCATTAAAGTGGCGGTGGGGGGGGGGGGGCTTTGCCACATTGATAACAGCAGGGGTTGAAATTTTGGCAAGGAGCATTGAATAGGAAATTAAATTGTATATATTTTTTTTTAATTTGATTTCTGTCCTATACCATAAATGAATCAAAAACCCTATTATAGTTCAAGTTCCTATTCAAATCATTAGAATTGTGTTTTCAAAACCTGAGTCAAAGAAAAGGGTAACAGTCTTGTTTGTGGTCTCTTCTGAATTTTACACTCTAATAACAAAAGAGCACTACCATTTCATTTCCTATTGAAAAATAAGAAAGTTTCCAAATTGTTGGTACCAGGGCAGTTGCTTCCTGTCACCCTGTCCTGTACCTGTTCTATATACAGAAATTAGTTGGTTTGGTTGACTTGTATTATTTTTTGTACCTATTTCTCATCAGTAGTTGGTTCATAATAAGAAACAATGCTGATATGAAAGAAAAGGAAATCAGCAAGAATGTAATGAAGTAATAATTTGGTTTTTATAGCTTTTAGCTTTGAAGATGGCTAAACCATAAACTAAACTGTTATCCATTTGTTTCTTATAAAATAAATGAAATAATTTTGACTGAGACTTATGGCTAAAACTGATCTTAGTGTTGTGTTAAAATTCAATCAGCACATAATAGGCCAAGATTAGCTAGGGAAAATTATTGCACTTAAGCCAGGGTAATTGACTTTAAGTTGGTTGAGCTAGTGGTGACATAATTTGGCCTTCTTTCCCCTCATCTATATTTTAAAGCACTTGAAAAGACAAGTATGCTACAGTTTAATGTTAGCTAAAAATAATTAAAAAATTGCCAGTTGTTAGATGGTGCTGGTCATTTTTATTTTTAACAATAATGCTAGCATCCACTAATAAGTTTTCTATAATCTTTAGTTGAGAGTAATTGCTAGGCTAAATGATTTGGTAAGTATTATCAGATTAAAAAGTGGTTTAATTTACTGAAAGTGTTGAGTATGACAATTATCCCACTACAGATTGTACCAGACTCTATAGTGCTGAGGGTTATGTAATTCTTTTTGCCATTACTTTTCTTCTGCTTGCTACTTGTTGCTGATTAGATATTAAAGAAAGCATTGTTCAAGAAGTAATTACTTACCACACTAAATAGCATTAATTTTGGATGCTACTTTTAATCAATCCAATTTAGCAAGCCAAAATTACAATAAGTTGCATATGTTACATCAGCTTTTTTAACTTGTAGAGATCTTTTCAGTCCAGTATTTACTCTTTGGTGCACAATTCCCAATGCAGTTATAAATTTCCAAAAGTTTTTTTTGGCTACCCATTTTTTGTTCTTAATTACTTACTGGCTTTTTGGCTACCCTTTTTAAACTGTGTAACTTAATGCTATATCCAGGGGTATTTTGGAGGTTGTTGTGGAGCTAATGGGAATTCTGGTAAATTATGGAAATTTCAAAATCATTAGATATTTGGATATGAAAATTAATTTTATGTTGTGATCAGAGTAAAAGAATTTGTTAGGTATCTGTAACAGTGTTTTGGTGAGGATAGATCTGGTGATTAAGCCCCAATGGTCTTTGCTAAAGCTTTCATTGGTTTATTTGCTCATTTTTGCTGTAGTTTTTTTTTATTAATAGTATATATATATATATACGTTTCATTCCAGATTATGTCAGTAGCAATCATGAGTGAGAGAGAACCAAAGCTTGTAACTGCTCCATTTGATCCTAGATTTCCTAACACTAACCAAACAAGGTAAAATATACTTTGTATAATGTTGTCATCATCTATGTAGGGCGCAATACTTGAAACTACCCATCTCCTGGAATATTTTAGAGGACAGGGCAAAAAATAAGAAAAAAAACTTAATATATAGAGGTGAAAATGTGGTATGTTTGAAATGTTAGATTCTTCATCCATGAAAAAATCTTCTATCCCTCTCCTTTAATATTTCCTGTGAGATTGCAATATCTTAGGTACAAAAACCTTGAAAATACTTACCCTAGACATACACCTTAAAAACTGAAATTTTAAACGTATTTGTCTGCTTTTGCTTTGAGGTGGGTATGTTTTATGCCTCATAGGATGAAATTTGTTACTTAGGATGTTCATTTACTTAGGATCTGCATTATGCTCACATGCAGGGAGGGGGTCAGGTTTGAGTCTATGATCCCGTTGTATACTATAAGTTTTCAAAGTAGTCTCCTCTCCTAAGGGAATTAGGGGAGAAATGGAACTGAATTTTTCCTACATTGAAGGTTTTTTTTAATTCGAAAAGGTTTTCTAGCCCCTATTTTGGACAAAAAAGAAAAATCATTTGGCATGTATGTAAATTTATCAAAAATATTTACTTTGTTGATAATCTCTTGGGTAAAAAATTCCCCACAGAGGCGTTGATTTTATTTTACCCCTGACAACCTTATAACACCCCCCTTCTCCTTAAAAAGAGTTTCCTTTTCCCCTGTTATTTTCTCCTTTTTATTAAAATGTTCATTCATCTAACAAAAGTAGATTATTTGTGTTTTATCATGTCCAGTGAATTTGTACTTGGATTTTTTTTTCATAAAAAAGCTATAAAAATATGAAGAGATTCAAACTAAAACGATGTGAACTGGTTTTTTGCTGTTATCTCCTGCTTATTAATGAAATACTAGAAAGTTTCTGTCTATAAAAGTTGTTGAAACATAGGTTCAGTTATCTTTTATTGAGTTTTTTCCTTTGTTTAAATCATTTGATAATTGTTTTCTTTTCTTAAAGCAAGGAATATTTGACCAACCAGGTCAATGCTTACCAGGCCCCACCTTATGAGCATGCACATACCTGAGCATCTTTTTGGGTATTTTTTCTGATTTCAGAGGGGCCTGCAAAAATATCTTTATTTTCCTTAATTTCAGAATTTAACAGCCTTCTTTTCTAAACAACATCAGTCCCAAATGCTATTTACACTGTTGCTATCTACATTGAAGCAACTAAAATTACATGATGATATTTCAAGTGTGAATGTTGTAAATCCTTGAATTATTCAATATGTGAACGTGAAATTGTGTATTTTCTTGAATTTTAGTGGACTAAAAGATAGCCTGTTTTTATTTAAAGTCAAACATATATTTTTTTACTGCATAGTAACTGATACATTATGGTTCTAGTTCTTTTTTATTACTATTATCACTATTTAGCATTTTACACTTCAGGTAAACCAAAATAAAGATTTTGCCGTGAAATCTTATTAAATACTACAACTTTAATTTCCAAAGATTTAAGCTCTATAAACAAGGTTAATGGTGAATTTAGGAGAAATCGTCTGGATAAAAAGAGGCCTAAACTGGCATACTCTGGAGTGTCAGCTGAATTTTATTTACACTAAAGTTGAATTAACTGAGGATAAGCTGAGTAAAACTCCTGCTTACATTCAAATTGGGTGATCCAATGATATCAGGTGTAAACAAGGTTTTGGTGGATTTAAGAGAGATAATGTCAGTAAAAAGACCTTTAAGCTGGTATTTTGTTGAGCGTCAGCTAAATTCTATTTAAAATAAGATTAATTTGCCCAAGGATAAGTTGAATAAAATCTATTTAAATTAAGCTTGTTCAAAATAGAAGGTAATTTGATTTTCCTTGAAGTGTAGCTCTATTAGCTACTTAGTTTGGTTTATATGATTCATTTCAGTTCCTTTGTTTGATTTGACTTTTGTTGTGCTGAAGAGTGGGCTCTAAATTGCATTTTTGCTTTTGCAAAAAGTCTATGAGCTGGCAGATCTCTACAGGATTGTTCTTCAAGATGTTGGGGGTCAGGTTCAAAATGCGCAACATTGTGTTTTCTATGCCATGTTGACTAAGGAGAGGAGAAATTGTTTGTTCTATCTCCTCTTCTTTGTATTGGTATTTAAGCTCACTTTTAGCTTTTAATAAATCAGGTAATCTTGATGTTCAAGTGGTAATTTCGACCAATCTTGTGTTGGCCATTGCCAGGCTTCTATCATCTAATTCGTTAGAGTAACAATTTGTTTTGCTTGTAGATAAATTCTTAAGCCCTAAGTGTATTTAAATTTATAATTAAAATTAAAGATAAAGGTAAACCTTTTAATTAAGGTAGCAAACTTTAAAAAAAATACTGTTTCTATGTACTGTTACCAAATAGTTTTCTTAGGTACTGTTACCCAATTGTTTTTCTAGGTACTGTTACCAAAGCTATATTGATTTCTACCGTTGCCAGAAAATTAAAGGCGAAGACTATGAACCATGTCAGTATTTCAAAAGGGTTTTCAAATCTATTTGCCCCAGTCAATGGCTGGAAAAATGGGATACACAGAGAGAAGAAGGTCGTTTCCCAGGCAAAATTTAAACTGTTTAGTCTTAGTCGTGAATTTTCTTTGTAACAGAATGATTAAATATATAAATATGGGTTGTACCTATTAATTTTTTTGTTTTAGTAATATACGTAGGAAATATTTCTACCATAATGTAATATAAAGGGAAAGGAACGTCTTATTCAGTCAAAATTTTAAATTGTTTATTCTTGGTCGTGTTTTTTTTTTGTAAAGTATGATAAAGTACACAAAAATGATGGCTTTTAACCCATCATTATTGGTGGGAAAATATCAAATATTTTTGGATGAATGGAAGCAATGATTGTCGATCAACAAAAACGTTTTATAGTCATCTAGCCTTTTCGTATGAGAAAAAATATACTGTACACGTAAAATAATGATGTATGTAATTTCGAAAAGTTCTTATAAAATCATATAACTTTTTTCGAAAGATTTCATTGGCCACCATAAGCTGAAATCCAGGCGGGGGGGGGCAAACCTGGTCTAATTGGCACTTTTAATGCTATATAATAGAAATCTCGGAAAAAAAATATTAAACTAAGGCAGCATCATTCAGCCATGGTGGGGACAGGTGCTGGAAATCGGTTACGGTGGAAATAACACAATTGGTGCAGCTCGTGAATCGGCGTAAAATCTTTCAGCTTTCTATGTCGTTTTTTTTTCTTTTGGTAATAAAAAGTATTTTCCGCCTCCCGAAAAAAATATTTAAGAACAAGACATCGATCAAACGGCATCGATGAAGTTTTGAAGGCCCACAACAGAGTAAATGTTCGCAAACAACCTTGGTCTTACTTATTAAGGATTGAGGGCTAATTTCTACGTGAATGTATAAGTACAATTTACGGATACAAGACAACAATAGGAACTTGTAATGCTAAGCACTTATTTAGATAAATGATAATCTAATTTAAATAAAGATGCTTTACTTTTCAATTAACGGTATAATGAATTTTTTCGTGTATTACGGGTATGCTGTTGTAATAAATGATCGAATTCCAAATTATCCTCGCGTTGGCTGGACTAAATTTCAGAATAATTTTTTCATAGTTGTAACATAGTCTTTTTCTTGTAATTAAATTCCGTTTAAGTACTGAGCCATTGTGAAACATATGCACTTATCTAAGGCAGTGTAACCCATGGCTCATATGAACCTTTGGTAGAATTAAAAGCAGACACTTCGTTTCCTTCAAATCCTTGCTATGCTGCCATCTTTAAATGTCCTGTCTGCTTAGTGAAAAGACTGATAAAACTGAATTCTTAATTGTTTTCGAGAAAAATAATGTGATCTGTACAAGCTAGCGTTATTGCATCCTTGATCTGTCTACGTGTTTATTTTTAAATCTTGTCTCCTGAAAAAAATTAATAAGCACAATCTTGGTCAAACTTATTAACTGTTAAAGGCTAACCTCTACAGTTTTAGGGTTTCAAATAATAAGATGAGATAATTATGATATTTAATTGGAGACGATTCGTCATCTAGTTTATTGAAAGATTCTTTACCTTTATTTAAAGGTAACATTGAATTAAGGATATATGCTCTTCTTTCAATAGGAGGAGACTTTCCAGGTGGTATTTATCTGCGGAGGAAAGCTCCCGACATAATTGCGACTATACCAGTGACTTCCAAAATGTGAACTGCGGCACACATTGGGACATACTGACGTCTCTTCTTGGATATCCTCGTACACTCTTCTTTCTATAAATGCTGAAAGTCTGAAACTATAAAGTCTCACCCTGGAGACTGGGCTTCAATAGACAGTACTTTTTCAGTTGTGGGGAGGTCGTTTTCTTTAATTAAACTAAATTTGGTTAACCACTATATCTTTTAATAGCAGAAAATTTTACCAGTGGTTCATGTGAATATTTTGTTCTAGTGTTCGTTTTAAAAGAACGTTAAGCTTTGGTTGAATGAACCAAATTATACTTGAGACGAGGTCTAGGTGGTTTAACCCAACTTGACACCAAGAATACGGTGGACTACATTCTGCCACTGTGTTTTGGTCTACTGGGGGGGGGGGGTCCAACCATGAATGTCTCCGTTTGTGTCCGTGCATCTAGAATCTAACCCAAGGCTTGAGTCTTTCTTCATTGTGGCTGCTACGATTTAGTTTGACCTTCTTGATTTTTGTTCCATTAGGAAGGAGGCTTAATTTCGATCTACCGGTGGGTCAGGTACGCGCTTGGGCGCCGTAAAAACGTGTCCAAACCATCTGAGCGTTATCCTCCTGATGATAGTGGATCATGAGTACTTCTGATTGCACATTTGCATTAAGTTTCCTTACTTTTTCTTTGACCAAGCTTGGGATAGGCTCTTAGGCACTTCCGATCAAGGATGTTGAGTGAGAGTTCAGCTTCCGCCTTTATTAGCGGAAGCCAAATGAGAGATTCTATCCTAAAACATGAGCTATCTTAAAATTGATATCTCAAACAAAATTAACCTAAAGCTTAAAAGACAGAAGTTAAAATTGTAATTAGCACGCTGTTGAATAAGAAGAATTAAAACCACTTTTACATGGCGATCCGTATAATTTGTGATTTGGCTCATTAAAAATAGAAATTTAGTTCTACTGAAATACTAGGAATCAGTGACATCTCTTGTCTTGTGGTTTGCAGCTATTCATTTCTTGAATTTGTTTTCTCAGTAAAAATACTATGGTTGTATTCCAGAACTGAATTGTTATATATGATAATTATTTATTTGTTTGTATAATTAGTTACTATTTTAATTCAAAACAACAGATAACACAAAAATAATAATAAGTGCAGAACGGACCACAACGGTGGCCTCTTTTATCTATTGTAAGAATTTTAGGGGCTAAATTTGGTGTTTAGCCCCTCATTTTAGCTGAAATAATGAAAGCTAATTCAGTTCTGGGACACGCCCTACTATAAATTGTAAGCTCGAGTTGGCTCACCGAGAAAAAACATAATTAATACCAAGTAGTGTTTCTGATCAAAATTCTAAAGAAAAAACATAATTAATACCAAGTAGTGTTTCTGATCAAAATTCTAAAGCTGTTTTCATCAGTAATTTTTTTCTATATAAAATGATATTACTATGTAGTTTCATTATTTAAAATCAATTCGGTAGCGCTATATCTTCGGCGGTTAATTTTACTCATATAAAAACCCAAAGATCCGGTTTTCTTCAGTTTCAAAATTTATTTAATTTAGTGCTTCCGCATACTTGCTGACAATATCTTAGCTTAGTTCAAAGGCTTCAAGAATTTTGTTCATTTAAAATATGTTATGGATTTGCATTGCTTGAATTGGTTAATTGGAAACTTGCACAACCTTATACATCTTTAAAAACCTTTGGGAAATCGGGAATTTTAAATTTAATGAAAAAAACGTCAATGTGGAGTTTTTGGTAGAAGCGGCCGACAAATGAGACAAAAAGAAACGTCGGAGAAAAAAACAGAGCAAAAAATAAGCTGGGAATCACTAAGTTGTTAATTTTTTGGACAGAAAGTGCTGTCGGATTTTAATAATTAGTTTTGCTTGGTCACTTTCACGATTCAACGCGGCAATGCTGACAGAAATATGACAATAACCAAAAAATTTCATAATTTTGGAACAGCCAAAAGAAAAATCTTTGAATTTGTGATTTTCAGGCATGAATAGACCTGGGATGGGTCCAAATTTTGTCTTGTTTGGTGTCCTTGGGACTTTAAAATTTTTAATTCTTTTTGGGTAATAGACGGGTCACATAGTGGAATATTGAGTAAAAATTCCGAACATAAGTTACCTTAATTAAACTTTCCAGGTGATGAGTGTGAATTTACGGTCCGCATTTTGCTCCTCCACTTTTCATTGCCACTAAAATTTGTCATTCGGTACCTCGTCGATGCCATTTTGGATATAAAATCATGAGCTAATTCCGGTGCCCAAGGAAGTCGCTCAAAATCAAGGGTAAGGCTCACTAGTTCCAGTAGCGTAGACGAATTATAGGCAGCGCAATAGCGCTGCCTAAGTAAAGACCGATGTGGGCACAATGTATAATATTCTTTATTATGTTATGGTTTATTTGTTTTAGACCAGGGCACTTCTTATTGAAGGAGTTGTCGTAGAAACTTCGAAAAGGGCTCATTTGATTGGAAATTGAAAGGGCTAGTGCCCTTTTTAACAGTCGAAACTAATTGGAGGGCAACTAACCCCACGCCCACCATTTTTCCAAACACATCCAATCAATATTTTGAGATAGCCAATGTTGTTCAACGTAGTTGAATGGTCCAGAAATTATGTCTGAGGATGACACCCCCCCCCCCCCGCCCTCAGGGCAAGGGTTGCAAGTTATACCCCAGGGGCATATAAGGTTTTTATAGAAAGGATGGTCTTAGGAACTTCGGAGTGGGCTCATTGGATTGGTTATCAGAAGTGCTACTTCCCTTTTTAAGATTCAAAGTGATCGGAGAACAGATGACTCCCCACACCTCGTTATTTTCCCGAAATGCATCCGATAGACATTTTGCGATGGCCATTTCTTCTCGTAGAAACTTCAACTAGGGCTCATTCGATTGTAAATTGAAAGGGCTAGTTCCCTTTTTAATAGTTGAAAGTGATTGGAGGGCAACCAACCCCCTCCCACGTCCACCATTTCCCAAACACATGCAATCAAAATTTTGAGATAGTCATTTTGTTCAGCGTAGTTAAAAGGTTCGGAAATGATGTCTTTGAGGATGAGAACCCCCAAAAGCCCTTAGGGCAAAGGTTGTAAGTTATACCTAAGGGGTATATAAGGGTTTTACAGAAAGGGTGGTCGTAGAAACTTCAGAGGAGGTTCATTGGGTTGGTAATTAGAATTTCTAGTGCCCTTTTTAGCATTCAAAGTGATCGGAAGGTGGATACCCCCCCCCCCACACACACACCTCGTATATTTCCGAAATGCATCTGATAGAAGTTTTGAGGTGGCTATTGGTTGTCGTAGAAACTTCAAAAAGGGCTCATTCGATTGGAAATTGAAAGGGCTAGTGCCCTTTTTAATATTCAAGAGTGATTGGAGTGCAACACGCCCCCCCCCCCACGCCCATCAATTCACAAAGCATATGTAATCAAAATTCTGAGATAGCCATTTTGTTCACCAAAGTTGAAAGGTCTGGAAATTATGTCTTTGAGGATGACAATCCCCCCAGAGCCCTCAGCGCAAGGGTTGTAAGTTACGCCCAAAGGGCATATAAGATTTTTATGGAAAGGGTGGTCGTATAAACTCCGGAGTGGACTCATTAGATTGGAGATCAGATGTTCTAGTGCCCTTTTTAAGAGTCAAAGTGATCGGGCGATAGCCATCCCCCATATCGTATTTTCCCGAAATGCATCCGATAGAAAGCTTGAAGTAGCAATTCGTTCAAAAATAGTCCACAGATTATGTAACAAAGCGTGTGGTGTGTACAGAATTCCTCTGAGTCAAGAGATAAGGTCTTTTAGTTATACCCCTGTGGCATATATGAGTTTTACGGAAGGGTTGTTGTGAAGCTTTGGAAGAGGCTCGTTTGATTGGAAATGAATAGTTCCAGTTTCCTTTTAAGAGTCAAACATAAGATAAGATATTTATTTCAAAAAATGACTATCACAAGCCCCGAAGGGCCGAATTCGCATTTCGGGGTCATATAATAAAAAAAAACATAGAAATAGCACAACAACTAAAAAACTGGCTAAACAATGCCAAAAACAACAATATCAGAAAGGCAAAGCCATTTATTAGTCTAAAAAACAAAAAGTGTCAAATGTAAGAAAGTTAAAAAGGCACAAACTAAAACAAAACCAAAAAAAAATTGAGATAAAAATAGTGTTAAAAAGGTTTAAAAGAGACTATATAAAAAGGGGAGGGAACAGAAGAACCAAACGGACACAAGCATGGGTATCACTAGTACAAAAAAAAAGAAAAAAAAAACTAGTGGTTTATTTGATCAGTAATGAAGGGGACAAAGGTTTTTTCATATCTGGAGGTTAAACAACGGATGGGGGACAATATATGGACGGGCTCAGAAACAGTACGTGGCAGGCGGTGTCTGGATGGGGAGTGTCTATTGGGGAAAATGTTTTCCGTGCAAGGGTTTATTATTGCATTTTTTGCAAAACGGAGGCACAACCTTCCTCTCCTGTGCTCAAGAGTTTCCAGCTTGGCCTTTTTTAGAAGGAGTGAATATGGTACAAAAGTTTCTTTAAAAATTATTCTTAGGGCTCTTTTTTGAATAGTTTCAATTTTATCTGATTCATCACGGGAGATGCCATGATGCCAAACTGGACAAGCATATTCAAGATGCAGGCGGACAAAGGAGGTATAAATCATTAAAGAATGGGATGAGGGGACGTTAAATTTATTGAAGAGCTTAAGGAGAGACATAGACGCATTAGCTCTACGGACAATATCTTTCACGTGGATATCCCACTTTAAATTAGAGGAAAATGTAACCCCAAGTGATTTAAAGGAAGACACAGAAATATCTTGGGGGATAGGGTCAAGAAAGGCGGGGATAGATTTTAAGAAATGTATTGTCATTATATTTGATTTGGTGGAATTTACATTTAGGTTCTTAGCTTCATCCGAAATGTGGGTTAGAATTTCAAGGGGGTCACTTTTAATATTCCTGTGACATACTTTGAGGATCAACAAGTCATCCACGTATTTCCACCTTTGGGGGAAGTCCTTACCAATATCGTTAATCATGACTAGAAAAAAAAGTGGTCCCAATAAGGTTCCTTGAGGAATTCCACAATATATAGGGAGGGGGTTAGAGAAAATATTTTTGTATTTAACAACTTGAGATCTATTCGAAAGAAACGATACAACAATATTTACTAACAGAGGATCAAGTTCAAAGTTAACCATTAGTGAACGAATTAGGGTGGTGTGGTCAACCAGGTCAAAAGCTTTTTGGAAATCAACTAAGACAAGGTTCAGCCAGACATTTGGTTTATCAAGGTTACTTACGATGGTATGAATTAAGTGGGGGTGGAATTAGGTGGTGCATTAGGTGGTGGAAGTTTTCTTTAAGTTACCAAACTGCCAGGTGTCAATACGCGGACAAATTTTATCCTAAAGCCAGTCACAGAGGAAACCTTCATAAAGTTTGGAAAAAACAGAAGTGAGTGTAATGGGGTGAATGCTGGCATAAGTCAGATTGGTGCATTTTTTTGGGACAGGTGTTATAAAACCTTGTTTCCAGCAACTTGGGAATTAACCAAATTTTGTGATGTGGTTGAAAATATTTGATTGAGAGCAGCTAGACCCCCCCCCCCCCTGACACCCTCTTTTCCCGAAACGCATTCATTTGAAATTGTTACCAATAGTCCAAAATCATGTAACAATGTCTTTAGGGTGGACACAATCGCCCAGAGCGCATGGACAAGGATTGAAAGTTATGCCCCAGGGCATATAAGGTTCTTATGGAACGGGTAGTTACACAAACTTTGGATCGGATGGAGCTCATTTGATTGGAAGTCTGAAGTTTTAGTGCCCTTTTTAAGACTCAAAAGTGAATGGAGGGCAATCAGCCCCCCTAAGCCTATCATTCCCCATTACACGTCCGATCAAAATTTTAAGAGAGCTATTTTGTTCAGCATTGCTGAAAGGTCCAGTAATTGTGTCCTTAGGGATGCCAACCTCCCCAGAGTCTTCAGGACAAGGGCTGTAAGTTAGGCAATTTGTTCAATATTTACACATAGTACATGTTATTGAGAAGGGTATGTATGTTTGAACTTTACTTTCTAAAAAGAAGAAGGACATTCAGGTGAGCCTTTCGGAGTATGTTGAGGGGAGTGTTGAACTAAATACAAACATGTTATGTCTATACAGATTGTCAAAAGGATGTAACTCAGGAATAACTGAGTATATTAATTTGGAAAATTCGAGAAATGATAAGGGAGATGGTCAAAAAGGCAATATTTGCATGCTACCAATACTACTACAACTACCACCACTACTACTACCACACTACTCCATTTACAGTATTGAGGGGAAATTTGAACAAAATCAAAAGACGCTATGGACATGCACATTGTCAAAATAGCTTATCTCAAGAATTGATTTGGGTATTAAGTTAAAACTTTCGGATAATGCTAAAATGGAAAGATCATCTCACCAAAAGGCAATATGTACACATTACTGCTAATTCTACGGTTACTGCTACATTTACTACTACTACCGCTTCTATTGAAATGACTTGTAAGGCTAAGATATTGAGATGAAAATTTCAAGAAGTATATGAACATAGAGATTATCAAAAGGACATATCAGCAATGTCATAGCAATGGCTAAGTGCATTAAGTTGAAACTTCCAGGACTTGATTAGAGGGATGTCCTACTGACCAAAAGGCAATATGTCAATACTACTGCTGCTAGTAGTAGCACCGCTATTCAATACTATTACAACTATGCCTAATGGTATGAAGGTGAAATTATCTAAGAATTTGAGGGGAGAAGGTGAATCGAATCACAACACGTCGTCTTTATGCAGGTTGTCAAAAGGGTGTAACAGCAATATCTTAAGAACAGTTTGGTGTGTGAAGCTGAAACTAACAGGGCTTGTTTTGGGGATGTTGAACTAACCAAAAGGAAATATTTGCATCCTATTACTACTGCTTCAACTCATGCCTTTGTCACTATTATTATTGCTTTTATTGCTGCTAATGCCAATAAGGCGTTGGCTATGACTATTAATTCTAGTGTTCCTGCTGCTGCAATTAAAACTAAGGGTGTTAGGATTAACAATTTGGGATATATAGAAACTATATGGAACTAATTTGAAACACACGATGCCCACACATGTTGTCAGTCGGACGCATCAAAAACGCTTCAGGAACGGTTGATGGTATTAAGCTGAAACTTACAGCGTGTGTTGAAGGGGGTGTTGGGGAAGAAAGTAAACGTGCTATGCGCATACTGCTACTAATACTGCCACAACTATTGGTACTGCGCAAGCTAAGGGTATTAAGGTGAAGCCTTTAAGAAATATTAAGGCGGACGTTGAACTAAATCAAAATAAACTATGAGCATGTGGGCTTTCAAAAAGGTGACAAAGCAATACCTGAAGAACAACTTATATTATTAAGTCAGACCTTTAAGGGTAAGTTGTCGGGGATTTTGAAATAGCCAGAAGGAACTATGTGTATACTTTTAATACTACTACTACAGTTACTATAACTAATGACGCTAAGGGTATTAAGGTGAAACTTCTAGGGAACGTTTAGTAGTTTCAATTAAACGAAAAAACTGTATGCATGCTTGTTTTTAAAAGGGCATGTAAGCAATATCATAGGCAACACCCCTCTTTAATAGCCATAAATATTGAAACTTTTAAAGGAGCTGAAACATGAGTAGGGTTGATAACCCCCATGCCTTCTAAAGACCAGAACATAATTTGTGTTTTTCGTGAAAACAAAACACGCTTTAAATGTTTTCACTTTTTTTTTACTTCCATAAGTAAAAAAATAACAAACTTTAAAGAATAAATATCAGTATATGTCAATTAAACTGACAATCTACGGTCATTTGTTCTTTATTTTTTTCAGTAAAGCACAAATTATTTTCTGATCTTGAGAAGGCGTGGAGGTTATCAGCCCTGCTCATGTTAATTTTTGCTTGTTTTGAATTTGACTCAGCTATTTATTGTAATTTCTGTTCGTTTTGAGTTTCATTGACTTATTGATAGTGATTGGTGGTAGTTTTACGCTTAGAAGATTATTTGACTCTATTTATGTTCATTTTTGGTGTAATGAAGCTCTACAAGGATTAGAATATATAGAAGCCTCTTTCAATTTCTCTTTACTTTTCTTTGAAAGACTTGTTTTATGGAAAAAGTGTTTTAAATCAATTAACAAAAATAACTTAGATGAACAAGAGAAGTGAATGAGAAATCCCAGCGCGAATTTAGAAATGTTCTGTTCAATCTAGAATTCTTTCTCCTAAATCTTGAAGCTCCAACAGTAATCTTTTAATATAAACTCATTTTTCCATTTGGATTCTTTGAATGATGGTTATAAGAACATAAGACACAAAAGTTCCCGAATTTGTTTCTCATATACCACTTACAAAATTCTACTGGTTCCAGTGGACCTCTTGCAGCTGCATTTCTACCATATTCTCAAAAATCGAAAAAAAACTTGCAGATAGGATCTACCTATTGAAATTTGCGATACAACTTAGTTCCAACCACGAATTAGGTTTTCGAAAAAAAGATGAGAATTATTTGGTTAGTTGATTGTCATGCGATTAGATGTCAAAACAGTAAAGTTGGCCAGTCAAAACAGTGATTCAATCGAACTTGTCTTTTTTGACATACACTCACAGTATAAGAAACTAATGAACTGTCACTTATTTTATTTCAAAATTCTCCGTTCAGAGTGGTAAAAATAAAAGTAGTATATTTTCTTGTGTTGTATTAATTCAGGTATTAACAAATTTATCACTATTTTCCCCCCATTGCTTTATAATATAATGCAAGTATTAATATAATTAAAATTAAACATTAATAACGTAACGCAGTTTTACGGATAAATATACCTGAGATGAGTCCAAGGGAAATTTTTGTTTTGTTGTTCTTGGTAATTTAAAGCCCGAACTTTGCAGCAATACTTGAACCCACTTTAAGGATTCAAGGCAATTTGGAAGGGGTAATCGGAAACATTTACTCGAGATAAAAGGTCTTTTTTCGAGAGCTAGAAAGCAAAGACGGTTTAGCTTTCTATTGTTTATTTCCATTATTCGTGACTAGCAGAAAGCTGCCATCGTTATTCGTGAGAAGACAAGAATTGGCTAGCCTTGGAAAGCGAATCCAGCCTGCTAGTAGAAAGAGTTTCTGGCTAGTGGTTTTAGCGTTAATTTCAAATTATAAAGAATACGACTAATAAAGCTCCCACTTTTGGCTTTTCCTTTCATTTTGCAGTCAGTTGCTGCAAGAAACGAATAGCTTTTTGGGAAATTCTTCAAAATAATGACTGAGACCCATTATTAACTCTGATTTATACCCAAAAATTGACCATGATAATAGAAGCGGGGTCAATTTTCAAATATGTTGCTTTTCCAGTTGTTATTCACAATAATTTTCACTAGCCAGCCCTATAAGCCAGCTTGGCCTTTCTTTAGTTTTTGGCATTTCAACTGTTACGTTTTGCTATTGAGAAACGGCTTGTTGCGAAAGACCTTTATAGTAATTATGTGTTACCTTTTAATTTATATAGTGAAGTTAATTCTTTCCAGAATCAAAGACATAAACTACTCTTTCTATAAATAATTAAATTCACAAGCGGCATAGGCTGGACCAAAGAGTACGGGTAACTTATTTTAAAGAAATAATCGATACAAAAATAATTGCCAATGTGAGCTCGTAGTAAGTTATTTTATGCAGAGTTGGACCTGTGTTCCCTGCAATGAAAAATCAAGACTAAATTTATAAAAAAAAGAAGCAAGAGAGGAAGGGATGGGGGGAGGTTAGAGTTTCAATATTTTGGACACTGACCTCTGCAAGTTGACTGAGAGGAATGGCTTACTGTCGTCTACTAATCAGCCAAGAAATCCCCTTTTAACCCAATTACCATCAGAATTAAATTCAATATTATTTTTTTCGATGCACCAATACTTTGTTTTGACTAACGTTATCTGGAATACCATCATTGAACATAAACAGCATTCAACGAATTGTGAACGAAACGAGGTCTTGGCTTTTTGAACAACTGGCTTCGGAATTGGGCAACCCTGTTTTGCTGAGCCAATGACAGCAATGCATTTTGCTAATATGTTATTGCAGAAGAACAAAGTATCAAAAATTAGAAGCTTCGATTTACTGCAGGACTGGAACAAAAATTGAAGAAAACAAAATCTTACAATAAAAAAGTAACATAGAGCAAGATGGGAAAATATCCATAGCATAAAAACTTACATTACTGGCTGTAACATTTAATTCTTTTGCACTTGATAAAAAATTGGAAATTACTGTCTGGCAAAGGGCGTATCAACAAGCTGGCTCTATTCTAGAAGTGTAAACTTTGAAAAGGGCCAGAGCCAACCCTCAAAATGCTCCTTGAAGGGGGAGGGGATCCATAGTTTAGAAAAGATCTACGGAATCTATAAATATTCCTTTTTGGAATAATGGAATCGGGCTGAACTAACTACGATGAACCTCAAACACCTCCGAAAAAAAAAAAATATTAATAACAACAAACTTCGAGCAAAAACTATTTTGCACCATACTAACTTGATGAAATAATCATACTGGCAATACTGAACACTTCAAAATTACTGCTAACATTTACAAATACTTTTTTACGTATGAGTAATAACCAGTAATAAATAATCAGTAATCTGAGTACTAGCTTTTGTTATAATAACTGCTATAGGTTATGGGATGCCAGATGGACACTTTTAGTGTCTTTTGGACACTTTTTCACCCTGAGTGACACCGGGACACTGTTGGGTAAAAAAAGGCAGGTTTTTGAAAAAAGGACATTTTTCCAAATTTATGACGCAAAACAAATTACTTTCATAAAAAAATGTCACTGATCACCAAATGAGTGCGAAGACTTATATTTACTTATTTTTTAAGTTCTATATTGTATTTTCCTGGGTTGCTTGCTTTACCCTGAAGCAAACTTTCTGAAAATGCCTTCAAAATTCTTTTACCTATAAATGGTATTATTAACCCTGATTTTTACTCGTCACGGTCAAGATAACAGACAAGCTGTCACCTTTTTCATATAAACTTTCTTCCTGCTTCCGAACGTCATACAAAAACCTCAATGAAAAGTTAACAAAATGAAACCTTTCGATTGTTGATGGTCTGAAATCAAAACAAAAGCCAAGTTGTCAACACCCGGGGTAAATTCCTTCAGTTTGAAAATTTTCATCACGGGAAAGGAGCTGAAAGAAATTTAAGTAAGTAAAAATTTAATGTTAGGTGATATAGCTCAATAATATATATATATATATATTAGGAGGGAACATTAGGGGGGGGGGGTAAATTTTATTTCTAATGTAAATGAGAGGTAAGTTTAAACTTCCCCCCAACGCCCAAATGTGCAAATTTATACCATGAATGGGTTTATATTAGGGTGGGAATAAAACTGAGTTGCAGCGGACATGAATATTATGCTTGGAAAGAGCATAAAAAAAGCTATGAAATGGTATTTTTAATTTATATGTAAGTTAATTATATGAATAACAAAAAATTTACCGAAAAAATCGTTTAAATATAGCAAACCACGCTTTGCAATCAATTTAGATAGCAAATACCCGTTTGGCAGGTTGGTAAGTTTTTCACAGTTCATATTATTGACTTACGAATAAAACAAACATACCACTCGATGCCTTTTTTATGCTCTTTCCAAATATAACAATTATTTTTGTCGGAAATGAATTTTACCCTCACCCTTTTGTATACTCCAATTCAGAGTATATATTTTCACATTAGGGGGGGGGGGAGGTTAAGTTTAAACTTACCTCTTATTTACATCACAAATAAAACATTTACCCCCCCCCCCCTTAATGTGAAAATATATACCCTGAATTGGTATATAAAGGGCTGGGTGTAAAATTAATTTGCGACAAAATTAATTATTATGTTTGGAAAGAGCAAAAAAAAAGGCATCGAGTGGTATGTTTACTTTATTCGTAAGTCAATAATATGAACTGCGAAAAATTTACCGATGGGTTTCCATGTCTGGTTTCCTTATACAGTATATAGCGGTGGGCACCGCATAGTGCATAAGTACCTATATATATAATAAATCAAGCGAATTTATTTCAATCAGCCTTGTCTTCTCACTTTTTTAGTTCTCGAAACCGTCATTTTTGCTCAGGGCTACTTCTAAATGTTCAGAAAACGGCAAGATAGAGCAGTTGTTAAATGATTTTAACCACTTGACCAACAAGTTAGCTGAATGGTTAAGGTGATCGACGTCTTTTGTTTAACTTTAAAACTAAGTAGGTCAAAATAGATATTTCGTTGCTAAAGCCATTCGGACCTTGTCGCACCCAAAGATCCTTAATAGCTACCGAAGATCAACAACTCGCATCTTTTTCGCATAACTTGCCGAAGTGAAAATGAATCTTTATGATTTGTACTTTACTTTTCGACTAAGATAGGTAGCGGTATCGATATAAATTTTCGCTCTGTTGACATTCTCATGATGTTTTTTTTTTCTCTTCAAATTGAACTAGCACTAAACTTAATTTATAGGTAGCGTTAATATCAAAGCTGGAAATACCTGCAGAACTCATGCAGGTAGCAGAACTAAGGACGAATTTCACTGGTTTTTGGTACTTTTTTCACAAGTTTTGAAAATTCATAGTGGCAACCCTGTATATTGGCTAATTTTCTAGAAGGACACTAAGTGTCCTTTTTCGGCTGATTTGGACACTTTTGTCCCTAAAAGTTTTGGCAATCCTGTATAGGTTGCATATTTTCATTGAACTATGGTTTGTAAGGTCTTCTTAGATTTGAGTTTCAGATCGTGATCTGTTGTTTGCTTCAACGATTACTTCCAAACAATCAAATTTATTTATATAACAAGTCTAACTCCATATACATATATGAATTTATACTTACCTTATAAAACGCCATGTTTAATTTATTCCATTTGTATATATACAATGTGTTCCAACTGAAAATTTATAACTACCTGGAGGTATCCATCCAGTTCAGAGAGTTAAAATTAAAACGAACCTGTTCTGTGTCTTTCCTTCAAGCGGATGATAGCTCCATCAAAAACTATTTGAAATCTACACACTTAGATGTATTACTTGAGCTGTTAAAACATGAAAAATTTTAATTGTCTGTTTTTTAGATTGTCGTTGTCTGGAACAGAGACGACCTCTACCTTGGAGTAATTATAAATTACATGGCACCGCTATTCATATGGAATAAAAGAATTTCAAAGCTCCTCAATCCGCATATTATACAATGGACTACATTTCATAAATCTTTGTAGGTCTTGAGTCCTACAAATAATGTTAATTTAAAGTCAAAACCGTCTTTTACCCGCTAGTATATGGTACTTTACCTTAATTCAAAAATGTCACGTGTTAATAGTTCCCCTACAGCCAATATGGCTTTCACGAGAATATTTGATGTTATGTCGCCTCAGTTCACTTTTTTACTAGTTGTTGGGCAACACGCTGTCTAATCTATTTATACGAATGCTGGCAGCTTTTCCCAATAAAGTTAAAAGAAGAAAACTATAGGAAGTGCTGCAGAAACTCCAAGATTTTGAACTGGCTAATCTTCAATAATTAAGAATTTTAATACAGTCAAGTCAATAAGTTTAATATTCATTTCATAAAAGCGTATTTATGCGTGCTCAGATGAACTAGAAAAAATTATAATATTGGTGACATAGAGATTATAGTTTACCTAGGGTTATCACTTGCCAGGTAAGAAATCATTAAACAGATCATCCGTATCCCTACGGATACGAGAATAATAGTACGGGTACGCATTGCACAAGAATTTTGTGGGAATATTCATGCACCAACACTGTGCAAGGGTATTGGACGTGGAACTGTATCACAGACTGAAATTCCCAACCAGAGAATCAAATCATGAATATCTTTCCGAATAAATGTTATTCAAAATATAATTTTTACTTATAATTTATTGTGAGTAATTCTACATCTCTTCTATTATTATTTTGAGTATGAGCCTAAAAGTGCAAAAACAAATATACTTTGACAGCTATAAAAATATATCCGTTTTTCACGATTTGCTCCAGCACTACGAAAATTACAAAAAGCGTAGATATATGTCAAAAGATTGGGAAACACTGCCTTACAAGGCTGTTAGAAAAACCTTAAACGTTTTAGTACCTTCTTGTTTTTAAAAAACCTTGTAGAATTTTTTGAAAAACTTACAAGTTTAGAATAGCTATAAAATCCTTAAAGCATCTTGTGCGTCCTTAAAACATCCTATGCGTCTTAACTTAGCAGAAGTATATATTCATGATACTATGTATAAAATAGAAATTGGCAGATTCATCACTTGGCTTGACAGTTTCGACAATACATAAAACGTTAGACTCTAGGAACTGTTTTCACTGGTATTGAATGGTGAAACTTACAATAAAAATTGTACTTTGTAGTCACTGGTATTAACAAATTAAGCACTGCATAAGCTCATTAAAATAAGAAATACGGAATGAAAAAAAAGGCGGACAAAAAAACAACCAAGGGGAAACTAACTAATAGAAATAATGAAAAAACAAAAAAACAAAACACATGTCACAATACAGGACCAAACCGCCACTGTTCATCTTAACAAATATACAACTTTTATCTTTTTACACTCTAGATAATTCAGCTAAGAATCGGCTAGCCAGTAGCAAAACCCCTTCCTTGAATTAAAAATACCAAGACGAACCAAAGATTTGAAATGAGTAATGGAAGCATCATAAAACACAATTGAAATGTCTAAATATCAACAATGATTACATAAGGACAGAAGTATCACTATCTTCTGTGTTACAGCAAAAAAAAAAAAAAAAAAATATTAATCCCAGGGCAACCAAACACATTTTCTGGCAATCAGGATTGGAAGTGAAAAAGCTTTAAGGCAGAGTTGGTCAAAGAATGAGTACATTTGTTGAGGTAGGTTTTATTCTTTTCTATTGTAAGTTTTGTATTTTATGTTTGATTCTACTTGGTGGCTGATTATATATTAGAACATGGAATAAATCTTTGACCTATTTTATTGTTAATTTAGTTCTGTTTTTCAATCGTCTTGAGAAATATTCCAGTTTGTTTGAGTTTTTCTTCTTTTTTTTGTTAGATATTTTGGGCTTGAAGCTTGTTAATTTTTCTTGATGCTTATAACCACAATTAGAGACAACTTTTCTTAAAACTTTATAATAACTTCAAAAAAAGGGTATAAGCAAGAGTTTCTAATTACCTATCCACAAAGTAAAAGGTAACTATAAATTAAAGGATTAGACCTTCAAAAACTTTATTATCAAATTTCTCAAAAATTATTTTGGAAGAGGGGAAAATGACGCACTGTTTGGCCATCCAAAATCAAAACAATTTCCTAGCAAAAATTTGCTTTAAGTTAGAATATTGTGTAATAGCGCTATATGTCCTTTTTATTCGCATTCTTTCAAAACATTATGATTATTTTCTATCGAATAAAGTAACATACAACTGAAATTGTAAAAAAAAAGACAATTACAACTATTTTTTCTTTTGCTACTGTGTAAGTGTGACAAGCAACTCTTAGTTATTAACTTGAGAAATATTATTTTTCTGGTGATTTTTTTTTTTTTTTACTATTTAAATCGCTACATACACACAGGTCTTTAGATTACTCTATCCCATATAGACACATTTTTTTAGGCACTCAAATAACTTAAAGCTAAAGCTGCTAAAAAATTGTAGATTTATCGGGAAAATGCTTTGAGTTCTGACAACCATGTCAATGTGACAAGCAAAGCTTGGGTAATAGTTATTTAACAGGTAGTCATTTTTTTTCCACTTACACTATTTGACAGGTTAAGAATTTTTTTTTAAAGTTAGTATTCATCATTTTAGACTTTTGACATGACTACCCTTATTCTGTACTTTAGACTATCATCAAAGTCAAAATAGAAGACTAGGGGATGGCTATTTGACAAACAGAAAGACCAACGACATGTAAATCTATAATTTCTCCCATATAAGTTCAAAGGACTTTCAGTCATAAGAATTTCTACATCATAAGTACCCAGTGCTAAGCAATTTTCTTCAGGCCATATTTTCAAACCAGAAATGTTATGTTGAGGGAAATTTCCTTCATGGTTTTTATAAAGTTGAAGAATAAAATTATTACCTAACTCAAACTTTCTACTAAAATACCCTGGCACTGACTCCATTCTCAAACCCTCCACTAAAGTAAAGTCAAAATCATCAGCTAAAAATTTGTAATCAAAGTATATATTTTGCTTTTTCACACCCTTTTTAATAAGACTTCTAAAACTTGGATGGCAAATGTCCAAAATATGGCTGGCATCCTCAGTAAGCAGATGAGGGCAGCTGATCTCTTTTAATAATATACTAAAAACAGTTTCATGGTTGATCCACTCAAAGAGAGAAGCAACAGCAGAATTGGACGAATAAAATTCTTCATGTTTTAACAGCTCAAGTAAAATATCTACATGTATAGATTTTAAATAGTTCGTGATAAAGCTATCATTCATTTGAAGGAAAGACACAGCAGAGGCTCGTTTTAACTCTCTGAAACCACTAAACTGGATGGATACCTCCAGGTAGTTTACAGAATTTTCAATATTAATTATATTGCTTAAGTTCTTATCCAGAAGCTTAATTGCGGAGTCAATGGCAAATTTATCAAAACATCTGATCAATTTCAGCATTGATGGATGATTCATATCAATTTGTCGTGTATAACAATACTCCAGCATAGCTTCAATTACATCTTCTGATTCTTCTTTGATGATGATCTCTTTTTTATCTTTTTCTTGAAAGTTGCCACCAAACATTGCGCTGAAGTAGGCTGATGAGGCTGATAAAACTACTTTATGGGCAGGGAATGATTTCAGACCGGTTTTGAGGATGACATCACAGAATTTATTACTTTTGCGATCTTCATTAAGTTTGGAAAACACACACGACAGCGTATTTAGACAATCTCCAACCAGCATTTTCTTTTCCTAAAACAATAACATATTTCTGTGATTACTTTGAAAGATGATTCAATCTAACCAATGAAATTTTTAGTCGGTGTAAATTTAGTATAAGCGAGTGGAATAAGTTAAACATAAACTTATTTATAAAGCAAATATAAATTTACAAATATATATAAAGTAGTGTCTATTGTGTAATTAATTATATTTAATTTTTTGTAAGCAATTCGAGAGGAAAACAACAGACCAAGATTTGAAACTTACTTTTAAGAAGTCTTTACCTTACAACCCAAAGCTTGTTCGTGTGAAAATATGCAACCCATTACCAGTATAACAAGGAAGGCCAGTTCTTTGGTAAATTCAAAAGACTTTTTACTTATTTTGTTGCTACTAAATTTGACTTGTATTTACTTCCTTTCTTTTGTACATATATATATATATATATATATATATATATATATATATATATATATATATATATATATATATATATATATATATATATATATATATATATATATATATATATATATATATATATATATATATATATATATATATATATATATATATATATATATATATATATATATATATATATATATATATATATATATATATATATATATATATATATATATATATATATATATATATATATATATATATATATATATATATATATATATATATATATATAGCCACTGCATTAGAAAGTAAAGACAAAGGAGGGTTTATAGAGTTAAGAATGCATAAAAAAACATGTAGTTACCTTCCCATGGTGAGGCAACCCACAAGCCTTCACCGTCCTGTAACACATCACCTTGCATTTTCAACATTGTAGGTCGATCGATCAAGTTTTACATCCGAATTAAATATTACAGTCATGATTTAATATAAATACTAAAATTATAGAAAGTTCTTGCTTGGTATGTTAGGAGACAAGCATTTGTTCATAGAAGTTAGATACAGGATGCATTCTTGAAGCTTTAGTAGTATTTTGATTGGACAAATTGTGACTAATAAAATGTAGTTTGGTTAATTGTTTCTTAATTTTATTTTTCTTTGGTTTCAGTTTTTTTGCCCTATAGAATAAGATGGCCATAGAGATAGTAACAGTTTCATGTAGCCATTCTGTAACACCAGCTATTTAGCAAAAAATGTAAAATGGTCAATAGCTGATCAGTTAAAAATGTGCCACCAGTCAACAAATTAAACTGACATTGAGCTTATGCAAGCCAATGAGCTTGCACTGGCTTGCATGAAACTGCTGCCATTTTGAAACCATTGTAATGACTTTAACCAAACTCTTAAAGCTTGTAAGGAAGTTTAGAAGTTTTCACTCTTTAAACTTAGTCACCACGCATTTTGCAGTAGGTTGCATCAAGACATGGCTAATTGTAGACAGAGAAAAGCCAAGACAGATAGTCCAAGTAATTTAGAGGCAAATTATTATCATTATACTATCATTATTAACTCATAGATAAATTAATCAGTTCAATTGAGCAGTTAACTAATTATCCTTATAAACCAGTTTTTTTTTTTTTACTGTTGAGGTAAACTCTCTCTGAGCATGTTTTCTTACACAAAAAAAGCATACTAAGTTTACATGCATCACTTGTATTTCAGCAACTTCTTCCCAAGGAAAGTTAAAAGATTTTTCATTCTGGTGGACATGGTAATTATTGGAATGTTAATTTGATTATAGGCTATGGTATGGTTTAAAGCATTCAGTGCAGAGGGATACCTGACATTCTCTTTGTTTATGCAGTTATTTATCCCCAGGCTGCATATCAAAATCTGGAAACATCCTTAGCTTCTACTTGTTAGGGTAAGTATGCAGTCTTATCATATCCAGCATCCAGTTGTACCAGGGACACCAATTGGGAGTGGGGGGTCAATTGTCCCCTTAGATTTTTTTCTGGCACTAGATTTAGAAAATTTAGTTTTTTGGTATTTTCATGGAAAATAAAAGTTGCCTCCCCTGGATTTTGGAAGATACTTTTTTCTATATTTTCATTTAAAAAAAAATATATTTGCCTCCTTGCTACATTTTCGTGAATTGGTACCCCTGGGTTGCACCATGACAAGATATATTTTCCTCCTTTTTAGTGGAATATCCTGGCTTTGCCTTTTTTCATTGAATCATAAACTGCAATAGATTGAGCTCCATTGTCATTCAGGTTAAACAGGTCAGAGACATTGATTTTGTAAGTGTTGATGACATGTAAAAGGAGATAAAGGATGCAAAACTAGACTTTATAGTCCAAACTGGCAGTACTAATCCGCTTCACAGCCCTTCAGAATAAATACTTTTTTCGATATTTGATGACAAAAGAATCAGTTAAAATAATGCAGTGCCTAAACAAACTTAATCCCTGGGTAAAGATATACCAAAAATGAAAGTAAAAAAATACAAAGTATTTGCTTAGCTTCTACCAAGGGACCAAACAATCAATTCAGAAATATTTGTCCAGCAATCAAAGATTACAAACCAGTCAAAAAATATCAAAGATTACTAATTAAGATATATATATATATATATATATATATATATATATATATATATATATATATATATATATATATATATATATATATATATATATATATATATATATATATATATATATATATTAGTAAAATAAATATTATTTTTAAGTTTGTCAGCATAATGAATATTATAAGCATAAACCATTGTAAACTTACATACAGGAGGTTTTGGAAATATCCAAGTCATATATATATATATATATATATATATATATATATATATATATATATATATATATATATATATATATATATATATATATATATATATATATATATATATATATATATATATATATATATATATATATAATAATAATAATTATATTTTTGACCCACTAACAATTATAAAAAAGTGGTGTAACAAAAGAAAATAAAAAGTAAAGACATACAAAAACAAAACACATGCAAAACAACATCAATATAAAAACTACAAATACAAATCAAAACAATTGCACAAGAGGATGAAAAGGACCCAACCGCTTGCAGGCCTCATCTTTTAACTTGGAGTCCAACTTATTATATGACGTCAATATATCAGTTGCATTAAATATTCGAATAATCTTACGGTTTCTATACCAACGAGGCAAATACAAAAGATATTTACAATAACGGAAATACAAAACTCTAATATCCTGCATATCACTATTATTAAAAAATGGGCGCAAACCTGATAGAAAAAGAATGGTCACAATACGTAGAATATAGTTTAGCCAATGCCTAACGAGAATGTCGGCCACGATTTGGGACAATTTTAGCATAACCTGCTTTAAACTTATTCTTAATATCTGTAAGTGTACTAACATGGAGAGCTGAAATAAAAAAGCGGAAACTAATGACAATCCAGCGCAACGCGGGAGCCAACTTAACTAAAAAGATCTACAGAAAACCTCTCCACTTGGTTTTTTAGCATTTAACACTAAATACTAATATTTTTCAGTATTAAGCGCAAGGTGAATTTTTTCCAAAAACTTAGAAAAAGACTTGATAAACTTAACAATGATGAATTTTTAACGGCTAATAAGTAATAAATTATCTGCATAAGCAATATAAGATAAATTAGTTAGACCCGTAAAACACGACGGAAAAATACGAGAAAGCACAGGGTATAAACAAGCATTAAAAATGTATGGTGACAGAACCCCTCCCTGCCTAAGTCCAGACCGAATTGGAATATTACCAAAAAAGATCTCTCCTGACAGAAGTCGAACATACGAATTTGCATACCAAAAACGAAGGACACATATAACAGATGAATTCACTCCTAGCTGGGTAGGAGAATACCATAGTTGGCTGTGACAAACCGAATCAAAAGCTTTTGAAATATCGAACGCATATAAATGAACTTCAGATCCATCTTTTTGTGCTTGAATTAAAAAAGAAGTAAGATTTCGATGCGCATGTTGGCATCCAATATTTGGTTTAAACACAAATTGATTGGACACATAATCAACTTTTGGAAGAATTTCAGGAAGCAGGACATATTCAAAAACTTTTCTCAGCAAACAGGCTACCGTTATAGGTCTATATAATGCGCAATTAGTCGGATCTTTCCCAAGTTTAAGAATCGAAGTGACACTCCCGAACAAAAAAGAATCGGGGACAAAATACGTGCATAGACAAATTTTAAATAATAACTGCAAATGTTAGATCAATTCTTTTGAATCAATATGAAGGTGAAAAACACTAATACCATCAATATCACATGATTTAGATTTTAAATTCTTAACACAACGAATGACACGGTCAGCAGAAACGGGAGGCACATGACCTTGGTAAATTTTCGCAGGTAATACATAAGAACAGAGGTTAACAAATTGAGAGTGAACCGCATAATTCATAACATTAAAAATCTTATTATAATGATTAATCCAAGAGGCATTAGGGATCCAATCGGCATTAGGAGGTGAATTAAATTTCGCAACATTAATCACTTGTTTCCACTGACTAGAGGTCTTGGGAAATTCTACACCATTGTACCTCACTTTACGAAGATAACGTTTAAACTCCAACTTCGTTTTCTGTTTAATGTTAAAAAGGTGACCCCTTAAAGGGCGGCCGCACGCTACCCGAAGTCTAAGCCACAATTTTGCACGATTTTTCACAATTTTTAAATCAGGGTCAGATTTCCATATTGAGCCTCTAGTCTTAAGCTTAAAACGACAAAGCGGGACAGCCACTTCTACAGCTTTTTTCAGACAGGAAACAATTTGGCTGTAATATATATTCAGCTGAACTCGAGCTTGTGGGGATATAACACTGGTACAGAGTAAATTAAATGGAACTTTAATTGTAGACAGAAGAAGAGCAAGGGTAGATAGATTTAGAGGCCAGTCCGCTTTATTCCAGTCTCTTTTGGTTATCCACTTTTTGTAATTAGTACATAAGTTCTGTTCAGCCCGGGTCGTATTGATGGTGACAGTGGCTGAAAGGGGCACATGGTCATGATCACGTTTATCCTGGTCAATGTGAATATCACTAATAGAAATACCAGAAGAAACAACACAGTGATCAATATCAGACAATGAACCGCTATTATGTATGTATGAATGGGATGCGTCTTTATCCAAAACCCGATAGCCATTAGGTAGCGAATCCAAAAATAAATCAGTTTGTGTTGAGGTAGAGTTTATATCACAGTTCATATCGCCTAAAAGGATCCAATCCAATCCATTACTCTCAACACTAATAAGAAGGGTCTTTAGCGATGCACATGCTTTAGTATACCTTGTTAGAGAGGGAAATGATCTTTGGTCGCAAGGGAGGTATACATTAATGATTTTTGAATGCGAATAAACCGTTTAAAATCAGCCCATGGAATGTTAGAACCATGTCGGTACTGTCAAAAACAGAGCAAGTCCGTCGCGACGTTTGGACTTGAAATAGTCGCCATTTCGGAAGCAAGGTGGAAAGGCTGCGGCGAGAAGAAAATCAGTGGCGACTGTACAATGTTTAAAGCCTTATACAGCGGAAAAACTGAAAGTCACTCTGCCGGAGTTACAGTAAGGAACTCGAGCTTGTGGGGATATAACACTGGTACAGAGTAAATTAAATGGAACTTTAATTGTAGACAGAAGAAGAGCAAGGGTAGATAGATATAGAGCCCAGTCCGCTTTATTCCAGTCTCTTTTGGTTATCCACTTTTTGTAATTAGCACATAAGTTCGGTTTAGCCCGAGTCGTATTGATGGTGACAGTGGCTGAAAGGGGCAGATGGTCATAACCACGTTTATCCTAGTCAATGTGAATATCACTAATAGAAACACCAGAAGAAACAACACAGTGATCAATATGAGACAATGAACCGCTATTATGTATGTATGAATGGGATGTATCTTTATCCAAAACCCGCTAGCCATTAGGTAGCGAATCCAAAAATAAATCAGTTTGTGTTGAGGTAGAGTTTATATCACAGTTCATATCGCCTACAAGGATCCAATCCAATCCATTACTCTCAACACTAATAAGAAGGGTCTTTAGTGAAGCACATGGTTTAGCATACTTTGTTAGAGAGGAAAATGATCTTTGGTCACAAGGGAGGTATAGATTAATAAGAACTAGGTTAGCAAGACGAATTGCAATGAAATAATCACAGTCACGATAACACACAGGGGATAGCGGGAATAGGTTATGTTTTAATAGGCAGGCCAGCCCATCTGAAGGTCTCCCAAAAGTTTTTTGGTCACTTCTAGTGAAAACTAAGTGCTCTTTACTCCTGTAAAGGGAGTTCAAACTGACCAAAGGCAAAAGATGTTCTTGTAGAAACAAAATGTCGAAATTAGATAGTTTCTGGTTCAAAGAATCATCCTTATCCTTCGTTCCGTTAATGTTGAATGAGCATATAGAAAATTCGATTTTAATAGTCATTTTCTTAGCTGACTAGAACGTTTACCTACATCATTACGAAGGATTCGGCATTTTAGAGAAAATGAAACATGATTGCCATGACAATTAGCACATTTAGGGGTAGTTTGGCACAGGGAATTGCGCAACGATTCATGCTCTTCTGCACAGCGGGAGCAACGTTTAGGGTTATTACAAGACGACTTCAGATGATTAGGCGATTGGCAATTATAGCAGCACCTTGGTGGACGCTGAAACTCATGAACACGGAAAATCTCATAACCAACTTTCACGCCAAGCTTCAGTGCATTAGCAAGAGCAATTGCATTTTCAAAAAACGCTTTAGCAGCAAAAGAATTGCCAATTCGTTTTGCATCCTTAATATTGCCACAGCCAATAAGTGTACCATTGAAGAATTATTTGCGGTAATAGAAGAGATTTGCTCGTGGCGATAGAGATTTCTCCTATAGCGCCACTTATAGCGCGGGTCTCAATTAATGAGAGAAAATTGAATATGTAGACATACGAATGTGACTTCTTCTTTCTTGAGCTATCTGGAGATCAGATTCCTTTGGGAGCATTAACCTTGGAGACTGGCGAACTAGTTACCTATTATCGGACTAGACTCAGACATATGAGAGAAACAAACACATATAAAAAGACAATAGATTTATTGAACTTACATGCTTAGTTGTACAGCAACGGGTCACTTCAATGACAATAAAATGGTGACCGAGATTATTTGCGGTACTAATCGTCTTAAGTCTGAATACATACTCCAAATTAAAAAACACATTTACCCCACTCCCAAACGCAGTTCTTTCGTCCTGCGCTCTAGGGACTGTCTGCCATTGGCTTACGTGGCCCAAGGACGCGCACCCTCGTCCAATAATCTCTTAAAGATATTTCAGATGATTCAGGATTTCACACGGTTTTTTGCCTTTTAAACTTCCTTATAAATGTTATGCATTGGATTTTTTTTGCTACAATTTTCTTAGCAAAATTCGAACGACTAGCGCCGTCGTCTGACTGAAGCTAGAAATGCAATTTCTCTTTTTGCTGATTAAGGACTTTTCATTTTTGCAACTAGATTTAGCTTAATTATAAGAAATCGGAATTATCTTTAGAAAGGAACTTTATTTTGGTATTTCAAATACATCACATCTTACTCATGGTACATATCACCCTTCCCATGAAATAATGACGCCCCGTCATTAGTTATTGCCCATTAGGAGTTTTAAAATTTTTCAATTGTTTTTCTTATTTTATTCTACACCCCTATCTAAAATTCATCTACCGGAATAAGATTACTTTTGATCCTAGGTTAGCTACTATGCTAAAGATTTTTTTTTTCTTTATCTAACACTGATTACTTTTAATTTTCTAATAAGGTTGGGATTATTCTACTCTTACATTAATTGTTTTTTTTTTTATTTTGCTGTATATATGACGTATTACATACTATATACCCAACGTTAAGTGAATAACATAATAATATTACACCTAATTCTACTTGTTGTACATACATGAATGATTTATAACATACAATATTTGGTTCAACATATTCACTGATGACATTAAAACACTTTCACTATTGAGATTTTTGCATTGTCAAAGCTATTAGGAAGTAACACATGTAGATTCACATCTATTGGTCACCTTTCATGTCCTTAGTGTACTACACCCTTCTGTTATAAATTACTGTCCTTCACTTCTTTTGTCCTGGCAAAAATTTTGAAGCACTTACGTTATGGTTTCTTCATGGAACAGTTCGAGTCTAGTTGTCTTCACACGGTAAGTTTTCCCTAATAGTCAACTGGGAAATGACCGTTAAGTATCGTTCAAATGGTCAACTGGGAAACGATTCTTCCCACTATAGGTGTTGGTGTTCTTCTTCTCAGCATATAATTTTTTAGGATTTTGGGGCACATAGAGAATGTATTCTCGCGTAAAATTGTTCATTTGTGCCATTTGAAACAGGTTGTCGTCGTATTATAGTGACTCTCTTAATATATTGTCTTTAAATTCAACTTCGAACATCTTCAACTATTATCTCACTTCAAATATAGTTAAGTATCGTTTATCTTGTACTGCTCGATGGTGTTCTCAGAGTTAAAGTTCAAATTGTCTTTAATTTCTGCTTCAAATATCTTCAAATGTCTTTAAGTGTCATTTAACTTCGAATATCGTCTATCGTGTTCTGATCGATAGAGTTCTCAGAATTAAACTTCAAATTGTCTTTAATTTTGTCTTCAAATATCTTCAAATGTATTTAAGTATCTTTTAACTTCAAATATCGTTTATCATGCGCTGATCGATGAAGTTCTCAGAATTAAACTTCAACTTGTCTTTAATTTCTTCTTCGAATATCTTCAAATGTCTTTAAGTGTCATTTAAATTTAAATATCGTTTATCATGTGCTGATTGATTGAGTTCTCAGAATTAAACTTCAAATTGTCTTTAATTTCGTCTTCGAATATCTTCAAATTTAAATATTATTTAACTTCAAATATCGTTAAATATTGTTATCTTGTACTGATTGATGGGGTTCTTGGCATTTAAGTGATTATATAGTTCGTTAAAGCACTTGATACTGAGGTTCAGATATAGTTTTACCTGATACATAATATGGTTCATGGTCGAAGAAACGACGATCGAAGGTAACTGTTGTTTTCGTAGACGAAGTTGGGATGAAACTTGCCTGGAGTTATGGTGAGTACTCTTCGTTGGTTGAGATATGATAAAATAGATGTTACTGGGTCGTATCTGTACTGGTCAGCTTATTGTAATACTCAATGACCAAAGTGTCCATTTACTTTCCTGCAATAAAAACAACGCGGCAGAATCACATGTTCTTTGAAGTAAATACACATACAATAATTCACGCATTAATTGGGTTATAATTTCTAAGCTATGAGACAGAATTAAATAAATACACTAATATTAGTACTCTCAATGAAAATCTAAAACAGAAATTTCTTCAAATTTGTTTTGATAACGAAAATATCAATATTAAATAAACATAATTTACCCTACATTATTAAGTTTGATGTCTACTTTTACGATTCTTTTCATGCCTGCATTGTTCATGTAAGCCCGTGCTACATAAGAAACGCCTGTGCGGCGTCATAACCACATGGTTTTACGCAAACGATACTACGGTGGGGGAATGAGGCATAACAAGGACTAGTGGAGACCTCTATACCCACTAGTTTTCTGATGTCTTCCCTATTTCTTCGCTTAGACGTTCTCATGGGGTTTCGGGTTTAACGGCTGAAATGCCGAGGTTCTTGGTCTCAGGATTTTTTCGTAATTACAAGTCAACATTGGTACCTCATATTCACTTTTCCAATAAGGTAATTTGATGAAGGATTTCCAAGCTTTCCATTGTAGATTCCAGTGGAAGCTTAGCAAAGAATATAAGCATAATGAAGAACTGACATCAATATCTTTTTAGAAGGCTATTGTTTGAGCAAATCTTTCAGCACTAAATAAATAAATATTATATTAAAGTCTTATTAGAATCCGTTAAGCGAGAAACACCTTCACAGTAATAGGGAATTCCTTGTGGATTTTACTTAGTCGCCATTGGACATACACAGGGTTTCAATCCATATATCTTAACTGATTAAATGGTTTTATAATTTTCCGTATTATTATTGAGATATAATTTCACATCCGTCGTGAAATTCTTCATATAAACGTACCAATAGGTTGTTTGGTTATATTTACCAATAGTTGGCTATTAGTACATATATTACTCGAGTAAGAAACACATTAATGAGCAATTTGTAGGCCTAAAATAATTATAATCGGCACTAAGATAAAATGTTTCATATAATTAGACAATTCTGTACTGGTAGTTTTTTTTTTTTGATTTTATAAAGCTGACAGATATAAGGGTATAGCCTACTGAATTGCATAGTTTAAAAACTAAACTTCTTTTCAAAATACCCGACGCTCCGAATTAGTAGTGTTTACTTCAGCTAATAAAAACAAATTCGCTCTATCAAAGTATACTGAAAACTGGCTGAAATTTGTACGGGTATAATGGGGGTGAAGAAATATAGGTTTCAAGAGGAAATTTCTTTAGTATTCACTATATCAGAATTGGGTAATTTAATGTACATGTTGCTCAAATAAATTTCGCATAAACTAAAAAAGGGGGAAACAGTGAAAAAAATTGACAAAAATAAACGCTTTTCACTAAATGAAGCACAGTCTTTTCGAGTTAAACATAAACCTTAGTCTAACTTAAATAAATTATCAGGTTCTAAATAGTTTATTGAGATAAATAAATTTTAATTAATAACTTATTGAGAAATTATATTTTAATAAATAATTAAAGTAAAAAATTGAGTACGAATTGATTATTAGAATAACTAAATAAGAATTCGACAGATATTTTAAGCAAGAAAAACGAACAAAACGGCAAGTAAAAAGGAAGACTAAACACTAAAAGCCTAAAAATAGAGCAAAACATGATTCAGATCAAGCTCTAGCTATGAATAGTGTCGGATTGTCGAATTTTTAAGTAAATTTAGGAATATTAGATTTTATTTTGATTAATTTTATTCACAGTTTAATTTTTTTTTCAAATATTCACGCAGAAGGCAATTTAAGGAGGGATTATACATCTTAGAAAACTCTTAGCCACGTTGGAGGGAGGCAATGTTGCCTCGTCTTAATCTATACATAAAATTAATAGTAAAGAAATCACCATCCTCACCTTTCAGTGTTTTTATTGGTAGAAATTAATCGATATGTAAAAATTTTTGTTTTGTTTTTGATGACATCAATCTTTGTTCGGACCTGGGTTGATTTTTAATAGAAAATCCGAGGGGACCTGAGTTCGTCTAGGTAATCTATAACGTGACAGACTTGCAAAAATATACCACAATAATAAGAGCAAAATAAATGTAATGGATAACCCAGGTAAAATAAATGACGTTTTTGTAGCCTAACTAAAGAAAGGTGATCTATTTGTAAGATAATTACGCACTGGATATAATCTAATGAAATTAAAACGCTTTTCTCTTCTTTTTTTTTTTTTCGCCTCGGAGCTATAAGAAAGTAAACTCTCTGTTTCTCTTTCAAAGCATTCTGATCAAAAAAACGAAAACCTAACTAGCTCTCAGAAGTTTCTATTCAACCTTTAAGTATTGTTTTGACTGGCCCTGATTGGCATAAAAATAATAATTTCTTACACTTGAAGGACTGAGAAATATCCCTTCCTACGATCGTTTAAAAAAAATACAAAAAACAATCTTGGGCCTTGAGTTTTTACCCGGGCTTCCCACAAGACGTGGTCCAACACCATTTGTCGTTTTCAGTAGACCACGAGCTTCCTACCTTTGGTTATTTTCTGTTCCAACCTTTCTATTATCCTTTGAAAGGGCATAGAAATAACACTAACAAAAATAAGACATCCAAAACGTAATCAAATCCTTACTAACATAGACTAATTTAGTCTAAGGTGCGCGAAGTATAGCAATCAAGGATGCTTGTTGTAACAAAACATTGAACGTAGATTTAATTAAACTGAAGTACTAAGATATGTCTTATGTCTAGCTACAAAAATAAAACCTACATATGCTCATTCTCTCTCGCTCTTAAATAAATAGAACAAAATAAAAAGAAAATTGACATTTTCAAATAAGCAGTTTTTAAGAACAATGGGCAGACTTTTGACGACCTTTCTTAATTGTGTTGAATGGTATCTGTTTATAAAAAAAGCAATAAGTTAAGTCTGATCTTTGCCATCATTACAAATAACCCATAAAATTAATAAGCACAAATAACGCGGATATTTATCCACTAGGGGACCTAACGTGTGCGAGGGGAGTCGACCCCAGCGATACAAATGACACTCGACCCAAAATAATATATTCATGTATTTTTAATTATTCTTTGTAAACAAGCATGTCCACTGGCTTGTTTTACATCTACATGGCTCTGAAACAGCCATGGTTCAAAATTCAAATTTTCTTGTTCACTCATTTTGCGGAACTACTTCAGAATTTGAATTTTTTCTAACACCATTATTCACGTGAAAGTCATCTGTGTAGGTAAAGGAGATCCTTTTAAGACCTATCCCTATGCCTCAATTTTCTGTGATTAACGGTTTCTTTCGCCGAATTTCTCGCCTCATGC